>NC_051082.1:37216382-37286467 GCF_004664715.2 Peromyscus leucopus
TCCCCTCTCCCTCTCCCCCTCTCTCCCCCTCTCTCCCCCTCTCCCCCTCTCCCCCTCTCTCCCCCTCTCTCCCCCTCTCCCCCTCTCTCCCCCTCTCTCCCCCTCTCTCCCCCTCTCTCCCCCTCTCTCCCCCTCTCTCCCCCTCTCTCCCCTCTCTCCCCCTCCCCCCCCCCCCCCTCTCCCCCCCTCCCCCCCCCCCCCCCCCCCCCCCTCTCTCCCCCTCTCTCCCCCTCCCTCCCCCTCCCTCCCCCTCCCTCCCTCTCTCTCTCTCTCTCTCTCTCTCTCTCTCTCTCTCTCTCTGCCTTTTGGTTAGTTTGGATCAGACCTTGTCTATCTTGTTGATTGCTTGTCTCAAAAAACCAACCCTTTGTTTCATTGATTTTTTTTTTTTTGTACTGTTCTTTGTTTCTATTTCATTGATTTCAGCTCTCAAATTGATTATTTCCTGGCATCTATTCCTCCTGGGTGAGTTTGCTTTTTTTCTTCTAGGCTTTCAGGTGTGTTAAGTGATAGTGATATTTCTCCAACTTCCTTATGTGGGCATTTAGTGCTATGAATTTTCCTCTTAGCACAGCTTTCATAGTGTCACATATGTTTGGGTATGTTAGACATTCATTTTCATTGAATTCTAGGAAGTCTTTAATTTATTTCTTCCTTGACTCATTGGTGATTCCATTGAGCATTATTCAGTTTCCATGAGATTGTACGCTTTCTGTAATTTTTGTTGTTGAAATCTAACTTTAATACATGGTGGTCTGATAATATACAGGAGGTTATTCCATTTTAAAAAAAATCTGTTGAGATTTGCTTTGTGAACAGGTATGTGGTCAATTTTAGAGAAGGTTCCATGGGGTGCTGAGAAGAAGGTATATTCTTTTGTGTTAGGGCAGAATGTTCTGTAGATATCTATTAAGTCCATTTCAGTCATGATGTCTGTTAGTTCCCTTATTTCTCTGTTACTTTTCTGTCTGACAGGCCTTTCCATTGGTGAGAGTGGGGTGTTGAAGTCTCCCACTACTAGCGTGTGGGGTTTGATGTGCGATTTAAGCTTTAGTAATATTTCTTTTACATGTGTGGGTGCCTTTGTATTTGGGGCACTGATGCTTAGAATTGAGACTTCATCTAGATGGATTTTTTTTCCTATGATGAATATGTAATGTCCTTCCTGATCTCTTTTGATTTTTAGCTTGAAGTCTATTTTGTTAGATATTAGGATAGCTACACCAGCTTGCTTTTTGAGTCCATTTGATTGGAGAGTCTGTTCCCAGCCTTTTACTCAAGGCAGTGTCTGTCTTTGAAGTTGAGGTATGTTTCTTGTATGCAGCAGAAAGATGGATCCTGTTTTTGTATCCATTCTATTAGCCTGTGTCTTTTTACAGGTGAATTGAGTCCATTGATAAAAGGAATTTTAATGACCAGTGATTGTTAATTCCTGTTATTTTTTTAGTGGTAGTTTTGTATGTTTCCTTTCTTTGATATTTGTTGGTGTGGGATTATCTCTTCCCTGTGTTTTCATGGGTGCATCTAACTTCCTTAGGTTGGATTTTTCCTTCTAGTGCTTTCTGTAGGGCTGGATTTGTGGATAGATAATGTTTAAATCTGTTTTTGTCGTGGAATATTTTATTTCCTCTGTCTATGGTGACTGAGAGTTTTGCTGGGTATAATGGCCTGGGTTTGCATCCATGGTCTCTTAGTGTCTGCACAATGTCTGTCCAGGACCTTCTGGCTTCAGAGTCTCCACTGAGGAATGCAAATGTTATTCTCATGGGTCTGCCCTTATGTTACTTGGCCTTTTTCCTTTGCAGCTCTTAATAATCAAACCACTAAATATACAGAAGAAAAAATATTATGTGGAGAGGGGAAATTTAGGGGGGGGTCCAGTCTATTTGGTGTTCTGTAAGTTTCTTGTATCTTTATAGGCATTTCCTTTAGGTTATAAAAGTTTTCTTCTATAATTTTGTTGAATATATTCCCTGGGCCTTTGAGCTGGTATTCTTCTTCTTCTATCCCTAACATTCTTAGGTTTGGTCTTTTCATGGTGTCTCAGACTTCCTGGACGTTTTGTGTTATGACTTTGTTGGCTTTAATGTTTTCTTTGACAAATCTGTTTCCTCTATCATATATTCAATGCCAGAGATTCTCTCACCCATCTCTTGCATTCTGTTGGTTATGCTTGCAGCTGTAGTTCCTGTTCTTTTACTCAGTGTCACTACATGGGTGTGTGTGTTCACACAAGTCTGTGGAATGAAGACTCAGAGGCATCTTAAGAATGAATCTAGCCTTTCATGGCTGCAGGGGAGTCCAGCCTCGAAGGACTGAAGCACTATCCCTTCACCTAGGGTATGGGGGCATTTACCCACCAACCCCACAGCTCCCCAGAGTTTTCTTGAGTGTGAGCAGCAGGAAATATTAGAAGGATTTATATTGTGGAGAATATTGTGGAGATAAACAGATAGAAAATAAAGGATAGCCTCAAGAGGGCCTGGAACCTTTTCCAATGGCCCCAACTGTCTCTGCCCCAAGGTATTTATAGAGACGCCAAGGGGTGGAGCAAAAGACCTCCTCCCCCAGCACAGCCAAGGGCAGACCATCTCAGACACCTGCACTCAGGCCCATGGTCCCAATCATCCACATAGCCTCTATGTGGACCTGCTGGGTAAAGCCACAAGGAACCTGAAAATGGACTCCCACACTAGGGCAGTTTTATTTCTCTGCAATACAGTTCAGCCAGTTAATTTCCATATGCCCAAAACAACATGAAAGGTGCTTCCAAAGATACAATGCCAAGTGCAAATTTCTGATTTGTCAGGTACCTCGGTTTTCTGGGCTTCCTGAACCAAGTTTTGCATAGGCCTTTGTATCCTTGGGAAACTCCAAGACTATATTCACAGAGGGCAACAAGGTAAGGAAAGGTGTTTGCTAACCAAAAGATGGATTAGGGCTCGGTGCTACTCTCTGGAGCGAGGCCAGGTGCAGCTCAGCAGGAATGCCATCACACTGTTCACCATCACACTGTTCATTTACTCAGATTCTCCATTTCCAGCATTCCCTCAGTTGGGGTCATCTTTATTGCCTCTATTTCAGTTTTCAAGTCTTGAACTGTTTCCTTCACCTATTTGATTGCTTTTTCTTGGCTTTCTTTAAGGGATTTGATTTCTCCCAATTTTGTTTGTCTTTTTCTTGATTTCTTTAAGGGAATTTTTCCCTTTAAAGCCTTCTATCATCTTCTTAAAGTCATTTTTAAGGTTGATTTCTTCTGTGTTGGGATTTTGAGGTTTGCTGATGTAGAAACACTAGGTTCTGGTGATGCCATATTGATTTTTATGTTGTTGAATTTATTTTTGCTCTGGCATCTACCCCTCTCTTTCTCCATTCAGTGCAAATGGTGTCTGTGTCTGAAGGAGCCTCTTTAGGTCCAGTGGGTGCTCATGTTCCAATGGGAGCTCTTGGTTCACTGGTGCTCTTGGTCCTCTCTCAGCTGGCAGAGCCTGTGTCTCAGGGAGCAGCTGTGATCTTGGAGGATGGGTGGGTTTGGGGGGTGGGGTGGGGCTTGTAGGTTACAGGGTCTGGTGGGGGATGGTGGTAGTCCAGCCTGTCTGTAGGAGTCCTGCCTGGTGGCCTGCAACTGGGACTCCAATGGGTGGGGGGATGGGCCCACTGCTTGTGCCTCTGGGCCTAAAACATAGAGCCTGGGGTGGTCAGCTAGGAGAACAAAGATTCACCTCTTGGTCCACTCAGAGCTGGTGGAGTCTGTGTCCACTGGATTATATACCCTTTAGGTTTGTGCACTCTACATGTGCTGTCAATTACTAAGTCTCCTTCAGATCTTGGCTCCAGGTTAAACTTTGAAGAATTTAAACCAAGACAGGAGACTTCCTGCCTGGCCACTAGGGCAGATGGGAGATTGATACAGCAAAGATAATTGTCAAAATTCTTTCTTAAGCACATCAGCGTTGTTCTTTTCAAACAGCTGCTACATAGGGTCATCTTGCCCACCTGGAAAGAATTATGTTTTTACTAAGGGCACAGAGGACATTTATGGCAGACCAGGACTTGGTGGTTGTGACCCTACTCTGCCCACCTAGAGCAGCCTGTTAGAGGAAATGTCCTTTGTCATGTGACTAAAGC
The DNA here is from genome assembly GCF_004664715.2 of Peromyscus leucopus. NCBI lineage: Eukaryota > Metazoa > Chordata > Mammalia > Rodentia > Cricetidae > Peromyscus > Peromyscus leucopus. The sequence goes on from NC_051082.1 coordinate 37,220,511, forward strand.
CAAAAGGCTGTCAATTCTAGTGAACAAACATTTACATCCTAGCATCTTGAATCTTACCTCTAACCCGCCTGGTTAGCCTCACTTCCCTGTGGAATATCTGTGGAGGCTGGCTTAGCTAAATTCTACTTTGTGGGATTCAGTGTCTCACAAGCAAATTCATTAGCAAACCCTTTATAGAACTAATTCTATTAACTTTAATTACTTTCACATCATTATAGACAATACTGTATCAAAATAATTTTCCAAGTAAAATAGTTTAATTCAACCATATTTGATGTTTTAGCTAGAGCTGAATTTGTTACTCCTTACTCTTTAGAACAAGAAAACAAAAACTCAAGGAATATCTGTTAATACAAAAATAAATGTTTCAACACAAACAAGAAAATCAGATAAAAATCCAGGAGAGGTCAAGTTCAATTCAGTCCTCAGAATTACGTTAGAGTTGTCCACTAAGAACCTAACATGTGCCACATTTGTAATTTTTACTTTCCTACTAACCATTTTTAATGTTAAAATGGATTATAACAGCAATACAATTATGATTCCAGATATCATTACTTCAACATATGATATTTAAAAGCATTAAGAGGCCTGGACATGTATTCCATGTAGAATGTTGCCACTGAAGCACCACATAAGAAAAGGCACCATGGCATTTAACCTTCTCTTTTGGTATCGAGTCTTCAAACAATCTGGTGTGTGTTAGCACTTTCAGGACGTCTTGACTTGTACCTGCGGCCACTTTATGTGGATGATATGCTAGATCATTATTTTCTATATATGTTCAAACTCTTCAAGGGCAACAATTACAATTCCTTTAAAAATTTGTTCTTTGTGTATATTTCCTTAACCACTTGTGCAGGTGCATGCAAGATATGGTACACATATGCAGGCCCAGTAACCTTCAGGCATGTGTGCTCTGTGAATGAAACTGAGGTAGTCAGGCTTGGTGACAAGCAGCTGCATCTGCTGAGCCATCTCACAGGTCCAAGAGAAACCAGTTTTAAAGAAAAGTGTATGTATATGTACCAAGATACTGACTTAGGAGCTATACTGAAGTCGGTGTTTAGAATGCAGATTTTCAAAATCAAACACCCTGGCCTCAAATTTGAACTCCTTCTGTCCCAAAGTACAGATCATAGAATGGTACCACTGCAGCTGTGATGGTGATTTCCTGTGTCTTTTGGGCTACAATGCCCAGTTGTTTGGTCAAACAGTAGCCTAGATGTTGCAGTAAAAGAATCTTTTAAGGACAGGTTTGGTGGTACATGCCTTTAATGCCAAGACTCAAATGCAGAGGGCTGTCTCAACTCTGAGTAGGGGAGTGGCAGCCTGGTCTCCAGAGTGAGCTCTAGGACAGCCAGGGCTACACAGAAACCCTGTCTCAAAAAACAAAAACTAACAAAATACAAGAAGAAAATCTTTTAGGTGTGACTAATATTTGAATCTGGGACTTGGAGGATAGCAGGTGGCCCTCTGCCTAGGTGGACTTCATCCAATAGGAAAGCAGAGTTGGAGGGTGATAATCTTCCTCTGCAGTTGTTAGGAGTTTCACTAGCTCTAAAATACCAGATTTAGTCAGTTCTACCAGATAACATGGTACCCACATTTTAGCATACTCTCTGAATTTGTGAATCTGTTTTAGAATTACTGGAATGTCTAATTGACAATATTCAATTTCTCATCTTGATTTTGCATGTATTTGGTATCATTTGCTAAGGGGTCATCAGATACTATACAGGTCAATAGCTGAAAAAAATTTGAGCTAAGAGTTTAAAAGAATCTTGTCTACTCTATTAACTACACAAATCTTATTTCACTTCTTGCCTCAAATTAAAATTTTAAAATGTGGGGCCTTGACTGTAGCTCAGTGGTAGAGCATTTGCTTAGTTTGTACAAAACGCTCCCTCCCCTTTCCTAAAATAAATCTCCTTCAAACAGAACTAATTAATTTCTTAATTAATAGAGATCAGGAAGTGATGACATCTGAAGATCAGGTCCAAGAAGGGAAGAGAGTTCTGAAACTGAAAACAAAAATGGTAAGGTATGTGTCTAGCACTCAGACCTTTTCTACGTTCGTTATGAAGAAATGAATTCTGAAACACTGAGTCCTCTTAACTCTAATGGGCTGATGAAGAAAACATTGGAAACACAATTGAAAAAACTGCATTCCATCAAAAGCTGATGATGTAACCAGTTCAGAAATATACAACTTGAAGGATGATATTCAAGCTGTGAAATTATAATCAACTAGAGATGATTTCCAAGGACAGACTATGACATCAGACCAGGCATGTCATCTTAAAGACAATAAAGAGACGCAAGCAACTGCAGAAAAGTGCCAACAGGATGCTAACATGCCTGAAAAAGGAGTGCTTGGCTGTTATCATGGCCAGGCTGTTCAGTCTAAGATTAATTCATTTAGAAAGCTTCCAAATGTCAACAGTGAGAGTCTTGCAACAAAGAAGAAACTTCCCACTACTGTGTCTAAAGCTGCAAAGTCTCAGTCTGTGCCTGCAAATGCCATCAGCATAAGAGCGTCAAGTGGGACTGCTATCACCAAGTTTGTCAACACGAAGTCTGTGAGCACTATGTCAAAGAACACACTCATGGGACTACGTATTAGAAGCCTCCACAGTGATACCCAGGGCACTGCAAAAAGAGGGCCTTGGCAGGACCCTTGCCAATGTCACAATCAGAAAAGGGCCTCTTAAAAAAAGAATCACTATCTGGTGTCAACACCTGTCCTCAGGACACAAAGATAGAAGGCACCATCCAGAAGCTTGACATCTGAAGATGTAGCCTTGACTAATTTGTCTAATACCAGAGGATAGAGAAGTAAAAAAATACTGACTAGCACAGATACACAGCAGCAGGAGCAACTATTCATAGATCAGCTCAGCCCAGAGAAACCACAGAAGAGAGAAAGTAAGTAGATGAAATGCACTTTGTCTTCTTGATAGAATAACATTTGTGAATTTCCTTGAATTTAATTATAATTTCTTTATTGGTTATTTTCTGCCACAGAGGCTGATTTATGTATGGATTAATAAGTTCAAGAAGTTATAGGTTTGAGTGTGGTTTGCTGGATGCTCTTGATCTCATCAGATCGCTAATTGTGGTTGAGAAATTCTTAGCCATTTAAAATGCGTTTTTTGGTTCATGTGCTCTTCTTCCCATTCAGTTTGTTTAAATGGTGAATTACATTGACAGATTTTTGTGTGTTGAACCATCCCTTCATCTCTGGAATGAAGCCTACTTGATCTTGGTGTATGATCTTTTTTATGTGTTTTTGGATTTGGTTTGAGAGTATTTTAGTATTTTTGCATCAATGTTTATGAGGACAATTGGTCTGTAATTCTCTTTAGTCCTTGTGTGGTTTGTGAATTGGGGTGACTGTGACCTCATAAAAAATTTGGCAATGTTCCTTCTGTTTCTATTTTGTGGAATAATATGAAGAGCATTGTTATCAGCCCTTCTTTGAAAGTCAGTTAGAATTCTGTGCCAAATCCATCTGGCCCTGGGCTTTTTTTGGTTGGGAGACTTAATGACAGCTTCTATTTCTTTAGGGGTTATAGGTCTAATAGATTGTTTATCTGATCTTGATTTAATTTTGATAAGTGGTATATATCAAGAAATTTGTCAGCCGGGCGGTGGTGGCGCACGCCTTTAATCCCAGCACTCGGGAGGCAGAGGCAGGCGAATCTCTGTGAGTTCGAGGCCAGCCTGGGCTACCAAGTGAGTTCCAGGAAAGGCGCAAAGCTACACAGAGAAACCCTGTCTCGAAAAACCAAAAAAAAAAAAAAAAAAAAAAAATTTGTCCATTTCTTTTGGATTTTCCAATGTTGTAGAGTACAGGTTTTTGAAGTATGACCTAATGATTCTCTGGATTTCCTCATTGTCTGTTATGTTCCCTTTTTTGTTTCTGATTTTGTTAATTTGGATATTGTCTCTCTTCCTGTTAATTTGGATAAGGGTTTGTCTATCTTGTTTTTCTGAAAGAACCAACTCTTTGCTTCATATATTCTTTGTATTGTTGTTTGTTTTATTGATTTCAGCCTTGAGTTTTGTTATTTCCTGGCATCTCTTCCTCTTGGGTGTGTTTGCTTCTTTTTGTTCTAGAACTTTCAGGTGTGTTAAGTCCCTAATGTAAGATCTCTCCAAATTCTTTATGAAGGCACTTAGTGCTATGAACTTTCCTCTTAGCACTGCTTTCATTCAGTACCATAGGTTTGGATGTGTTGTGTGTTTACTTACATTGAATTCTTTAATTTCTTTCATTATTTCTTCCTTGACCCAGTGGTAATTCTGTAGAGAGTTGTTCAATTTCCATGAGTTTGTAGGCTTTCTGTAGTTTCTGTTGTGGAAATCCAACTTTAATTCATATTGGTCTGATAAGATACTGAGGATTATTTCAATTTTTTTGTGTCTGTTGAGACTTGTGACTAAGTATATAGTCAGTTTTGGAGATGATTCCATGAGGTGCTGAGAAGAAGGTATATCCTTTTGAGGGGGAGCTCGGGTAGGAGGAAAAGTCTCTGGCTCCTGCTGGCTTGTAAAAGGCAAGTATAAAATAATGCGTCTTCATTCTCTGTGGCTAATCCTGATAGCTGCCCTTGCCACCACTGCCTGACCTGTGTCTAATCTAATGGCTGACTCTGTCCTCTGAGCCTCAGGCAAGTTTATTAGGGTACACAATATAGCACCACAAAACTTGAAGTTTCCTAGACTCTTGCCAGCACCCTGATGACTGCATTCTCTATCTGCTAAGGACTCCTGGGGCAATTTTCTAAAGCTAAGTGCACGGCTTCCATGACTCTACCCTTAACCCAACTACCACACTGTAACCAGCCCTACAGGTTCTTCCTAGACGTACTTTCAAACACTTCTACTCGAGGAAGGTGATCTTTTGTCATCTACATTCACCCTAACATGGCTCCTCAGTAGTATTTAATTGCTTATATTGATGAATAGAGGGAGGAAGGAATAAGACATTCCTGGGCAGTGTTTCAAAAGTATAGCTCAGTTCTCAACATGGAAAATACTATGGGGCTTCCAATCAAACTAAGGGAACTCTGGCTTTGGAAGGAGTAGGTGCTGGATGGCTTCCCCTAGGTTCTAAGATAGGCGCCTGGAAATGGAACCTGGGCTTCTGGTCAGTTCAGGGAGAGCCAATTAGCAGAGTGGCAAAGGCTGTTCCCCGTGACATCAGCAGTCTCTTCTCGGGGCATTCTATTGTATCCTGGAGAGCTCTTGACACCCCCTGTGGTTGTAGCAACACCATCACACTTAAGGCATCCCTTCAGTGCCTGAGGGTACACTGTTAGACATGTTGTCGAGACTGAGGAGTCTCCTTGGGGGAGAGAATGGAGAACATCCAGAGACCAGAGAGAGGGAGACAGAAGCTGGCATTTAGTCTCAGAGTAAAATAGGGGCATGGGGAGCTTCTTGGAGGAGGTGGCCTTGAGTTGGGCTTCCAGTAATGGGGTAGAGGAGCTGGAGCCTCTGAGAAGCAAATGGAATTCCCCGCTTATCATAATTCCTGAAAATTCAGGATTCCTGAACATGACTTTGTCCATCCTCTAAGCCAGGAGCTGGCAAGACCAAGGCTGTTGTGCTGGAAGTGCCTGGCTTTTAGCTTTCCTGGGGTTTGGGTTGTAATGTGGGGACAAAAGGAGACCAGCAGGAGGAGGGAATGACTAATGTGTCCCCAGCCTAGAGCAGGCATCACTGCACGTCACCCCCAGTTGTTTCCTTTAGTCTGGCACTAGTCGCAGGGAGAGAAAGGTGCTTCCGGCCGGGACATTCTGTCCTCAGGCTGTAGAACTCAGCAGAACTCCTGACCACCTCTCTCTGACAGCGGCCCCACACAGGGTTCTGAAACAGCACTTGAGGATGGCAGGCAGTTCTCTAGTGTAGCCACACACGACTGTCAGAAGCATGGGACCAGGGTACAGACTGGCTCCTTTGTGCCAGCTTCGCTGTCCTGGGCTATCAGTGGGGTGACTTGGTGAGTCTTTTGATCATGTTGTGCCCCTAGATGACTTTTCAGTCCACAGTCACGGGCCAAGAGTGACCAGGCAGGAGATCTGGGCTATGCACTGTGCCATTTTTTTCCTCCTGCCTTCTGAAACCATAGGCAGACTTCAGGGCTCTGGACCATGTTACATCCTATGATGCTGTGAATAAGCCTGAAGAGGTGGTTCCTGTGTTCACCTGAGAGTGTGCACGGCCACAGAGGAAATCCAGCTGCTTACATAGCCACATCTCTACAGAGTGATCAGAGAGCTGACATCCACAGAGGGGGCATCTCAACAGGCCCAAAATATTTGGGTTGTCACTCGGTTCCAGACATGATCTTTCTGTTTGGGCCTCAGGGTGGTCTGTCCATCCTCTGTCTTGTCACTATGCAATTTTACTTGTGTTCATTTACCCACAGAGGCTGCTGTGGAGCCATAATCCCACCCAACCCTCCTCACCAAGAAACAGGTGAAGAAGGAAATGGAGAGGCTAACCATGGAGCTGCAGCTGGTGACCAGCCAAAGAAAAGAGCTGTGAGATCGCCTGATCCTCATCACTGAGGGAACCGTGGACAATAGGTATCCATTGCTTCCGACTCCATGGGACTGTTGGCAATGTCACCCTCACCTTCTTCCTTTTAAGATCTTGAGTTCTAGGCAGCTGTGCCTCAAGAGTGACTCTGTGCCCAACCTCATGTCCTAAATTCTCCTCAGAGGAGAAGCAGACCTGTAACTTCAGAGGCAGTGAGACGGGGACTCTAACTATTCTGCTTTCTCCAAATGAATACCAGAGCCTGTGGTCTGAGTCACACAACTCGGGCATTGAGGCAATAGTGTGTGAGTCCCCAGCATGCATTTGGAAAGGACCTGACGGTGGCTTCTGTGAGATACTAGCCACTATGAGTTTGTGGTGTATCTTTGAACTTGCCTGGCAGGTGACTGTGTGCTGGAAGCTCCTAGTAGCAGCTGGAGGAGCCTGGTCCCACTTGGTTCACTTCAGTGAGTGACTGGAAGTCCTGGGGCTCATCAGGGTTTCTCTCTAGTCTTTGGCTTGTACTCTTAGACAATACTATTCCATGCGTATTAGTCACATCTAATAGTGGGCCCTCTCTCTCGTCCATATATCTCTCCTTTCTTCTCTCTGGCTCTCTTCTCTCTTTTTCTCTCTCTGGTGTGAGTGGGTGTGCATGCACACATTTGTAGGTTTGTGTGTCCTACAGACTCTGGAAGTCAGGGGTCTGTGGTGGGGCCTGAGGCTTTACCCATCTCGGTTTCCATGTGATGCCAGTGCTGAGGTCTGGGAGTCCCAGTTTAAGCAGTGCTGCTCTTGTCCTTTGTGCTCACCTTGTGGCACCTAGGAATCCCTCTGGGGGTTTATGTAGCTGTCCTGATGTTGGGTCTCAACCTCAGAATTATGTGCTCTGTCTAACTGTTCAGTAATAGTCACCCAGGACCTAGAATTACTGTTCTGAAATGGGAGAAACATCGTTGCGCTATCTGGTGTGCCAAGATCTGTGGCATAGACTCCTGGTAACACCTGGGAACATAGTCATAGTGACCCTCCAGGCCTACTGAGTAAGCTCACGCAGGCAGGGCACCCTCCATCTGAACACCCAGGCTCTGTTGACTTGGGGCCAGGATAACAAGATTAAAAGCACCAGGAGGTTTCAGTAACAGCAGAATGTCCACTGTGAGGTGGTAGACCAGGATACAACATGATCCTTAAGGCCTGTATTCAGGGGATTCTTTCCTCCTGTTTCTAGGCCCTACCACAAGCGAAATCCTTCTTATCAGAAACTGAGGATGGAACATACACAAGTCATGAAGAAATTAAACACCTTGCAGAATGAAAACACCAAGACCTCAGAAAAATTCAGTGAGATGCCCAAGTCTTCTATCGGTAAGTGCCCATCTTGACATGGACCTTGTGAGTTGTGGAATGACCACCTCTGCCTTTCTTTTTCTCTGGACTGGAGAGTCCTCAACTCTGGTTCTTCTAGCCATTCTGCTTCTTAGGAAGCAGCCTCAGCAAGCAGCTATTTTACTTGTCTCTGGACTCAGTCTCTTTCACACTTAGCAAAACTGTTAGCCCCTGGAGCCTCAGGGGCCTCTAGATAGACAATCATTTTACACCATGAGGGGAATGTCAGGAAGCCCTCGGTGTCTGGAACTCAGGCCCAGGCTTTACACCTCTGGTTGCTGTAGAACCTGTGGATAGAACATACTCACCTTGGGTCTGCTGTTCTCCCTTGGAAGGTATTTGTCTACCACTTGCTAATGCTTCCTTATTATCACAGACAGTTAAGGACAGTTGGGGGACTCCTCTCTCTTGAAGGAAAATGGATCCCTTTTGGTGTTGGGAACTTCCATGGTAGTTTGATTCCATCTGCCATTAGCAGTTGTCTCATTTTGGCCTTCTGAGTGCAGCTGTCATGGCTGTATGGAACTCTAGGGTCTATCTATCTTCCTGGAAACCTGGGGCCTTTGGGGGTTCTAGTTCCTGGAGGCTGGGGTGGCAGGAGGAGCCTGGCAGGGCCTTATTATGAAGAGTGTATCCACTGGTCTGTACAGCAGGCTCCTGATGGGACAGACTCAGCTGGAGAAAAACGTGGACATGCTGAGGCAGGAGAACAAGAAACTGCTGGAGGATTGGATCCTGCACAAGTAACATTTGGAGGACTTGAAAGTGATCTGTAAGGACCAAGAGGAAGAGACCAGTGACCTCAAAACCCAGCAATGGCAGGTGGGTCAGGCTAAGGTCTGGCACCATTTGCCCATTTGACTGCCTGTCTGCCCATCCACCCACCTGTGCTTCACCCATCACCTTACTCATCCATGCTCTCATCCAGCCAGGTGCTCATTTCAGTGTCCATGCACAAGTATCTCTGGGAAGTGAGCCTCCTCTGAGAAACTCAATTATTGGCAAGCCAACCCTGCTGCTCTGCTTGAAGATGCAGTCCAGTGTAGGAAATGGTTCAATAACCTATCACACACCCGCATGTCATTATGATAGCTAGGGTTCTATGCCCAGAGCTTTGAGTGAGTGAGTTCTGTCCTGGGGCTCTTTTGCCTGGCAGGGCTCATGTGAGGTCACAGGGGGGAGCAGTTTTCAAGGAGGAGATCCCTGTGCAAGTACCAAATGGTTGCTTCTCAGAGTCATGGACTTGGGTGGCCTGTGGCCTTCTCCTTTCTTCCCGCATCGCAATGTGTTCTCTTCTCTTTGCCCAGCACTTGGTTCACAGTGGCAGAAGCGTAGCAGCTTGTCAGCTGTTTTCTGTGATGTTGGACAGTTCGCCCATCCAGCAGAGTATAGTCTGGGGTTCTTTGGATGTTCAGCTAGAGGCTTTTGACAAGCTAGTGGTGGAAGGTGGGAGATTTGGGACTACAGGGGCAAAATTCATTAACCAGCTCAACATAGTCTGGCCAAGCAAATCATGTTTCCTACAACAGTATTAGTCCCCAAAGAATGATGGCCGAGTTGTGAGACTTCTGAAAGGGCTGATATGTTATTCTAAACTCAAGTGATCATCTGCCATGATGTTTTGTTCTGCTTGCTCCCTCTCTTTGCTCACTCTTCTCTTCTCTCTCTCTCTCTCTCTCTCTCTCTCTCTCTCTCTCTCTCTCTCTCTCTCTCTTCTCTCTCTCTGTGGTGTAAGCATGTGGGTGTTATGGTATATCATGCATGTGTGCACTGGCTAGAGGAGACCACTGGGTTTCTTATCAGTCTTTACATTGAATCAGGGTTTCTTTCTTCCCTGGATACTTACTGTTTTGCTTGCCTGGCTGACCAGCAAGCTATTGAGATCCTTTGTAACTGCTGACATTTTATGACAGTGTGTAACCCTTCACTAAGAACACAATCTTCTAATGAACAGGAGCTCCAAAGGGGATGAACTTGGCAGAAAAGCTGCAGCATCTCTTTGAAGGCTCCCAGATGACGTAGGAGCCCAAGCTGGAGGGAGGAGGTAGAGCCAAATGGGTCCCCTGTGCCTGGGATCTCTGTCTTCTATGGCCTTCTGCTCACATGCATCGTTCCCAGCTACAACCAGGGAAAGAAATCCTCAGAGAAAGGTGCTGGTCCAGTCAACAAGAACTTCTGCCCAGGAAACAATGTGTTTGATATTCAGTATGTCTGTCGAATTGAGTCTTCCTTCCTCTTAACTCTCTGTTCTGAGAATGATTTTCTTGAACAGATCTGCCAGCCTTAGGCTCCCAAGTAATGGCATTTAAAGGTGTGCACCACCACATCTGGCTGAAATTACTATTTTATTTAGGAGTATCCCCCATAGAGAAGAGATTCCCACCTTTAAACACTGCTCTCTGCAATTTATCCATTTCCTGTGCAAAGTGTTCTCTGTATAGAAGTAAGTTAAGGACTTTCCAGGATGAACCCAGGCAAATGCCTCAGATGCAGGGAAGATCAGAACCTTCTTGGGAGCATTCTGTAGCAGACTCTCAAATAGCCAGGATGCAGATTCTCAGCTCTGGTCCTAAGGAAACCACAAGTTTGTTTGGTCCCAGAGTGCAGTCAGCACCAGTGTTCCCAGGCACACATCTCAGGAAATGCTGCTCTAGCATGATCGGTTCTATCTTGCACGTTGCTCATATTCAAGGTGCCTTCTGGGCATGAGGACTGAGTTAGTCTCATGACCTTGTTCAGGTGCCCAGATAGCAATGTTGTATTATAGCTATAAATTAATTTCATGTTGCTATTTACAAAATGTTGTCCCTGAACTGTAGAAGTATGTCCTATTTTTTTCTAGTAGGAAGGACATCATACAGTGCTCAGTTTAAATTATGACTTGTGTTTAGGGCTGAGTTTTTATGAAGAGTTCTAGGTCTATATACTCTGTGATCCTTATTTCTTGGGGGTTCAAACAATGAGATCAGTCAAATGATCAATGTTGGCTGTTCAGCATACCTGAGGTGGTGGGAGGTAGTAGCTGGACAGTTGACATTGCAGGTCTCCTCCTGACCAGTGTCTTAACTGCTTTCCTCCCAGGTCTAGAAAAGTTCAGCCTGAGCTGGAACAGGCCACAACCCAGGATGAGAGCCACTTGTAGGAACAGGCTCTACAGCAAGAGTCACCTGCTGAACCCCATTCTCAGCAACCACTGAAATCTGGGGATACATTTTCTTCTTCAAATTTGGTTTCCATTGTGGAATAGGCCTTGATTATGCCTAGTAAGTGACCATTATGGCTGCTTCTGGGTCTTGAATCTTTCCTTCTTAACACCTTTTGTGAGAATTGAGGAAACCAAAGGAAGCCATAGATGCGTAGAGAGCATGACATTAATCACCCTTGGATCTAGGCCTCCTCAGAAAAAGACACCCAGTTGTAGCTGTTAACTCAGAAGAGGATAACACCTTACTCTTGGGGAGCTCATGTCATATAAAGCTCCAAAGAGAAATGCCTATGCTCCTCTTGAAAATGCTGTTACAATTGGTAAATTGTAATTGAAAAGAAAACAAAGTGAATTTGATCTACTTTCTTTCTTCTGTGGTTTCTCTGGGCTGAGCTGATCTATGAATAGTTGCTCCTGCTGCTGTGTATCTGTGCTGGTCAGTCTTTTTTTTTTACTTCTCTATCCTCTGGTATTAGACAAATTAGTCATGGCTACATCTTCAGATGTCATGCTTCTTGATGGTGTCTTCTATCTTTGTGTCCTGAGGACGGGTGTTAACACCAGATAGTGATTCTTTTTTTAAGAGGCCCTTTTCTGATTGTAACATTGGCAAGGGTCCTGCCAAGGCCCTCTTTTGCAGTGCCCTGGGTATCACTGTGGAGGCTTCTAATACGTAGTCCCCTGAGTGTGTTCTTTGACATAGTGCTCACAGACTTCGTGTTGACAAACTTGGTGATAGCAGTCCCACTTGACGCTCTTATGTTGATGGCATTTGCAGGCACAGACTGAGACTTTTCAGCTTTAGACACAGTAGTGGGAAGTTTCTTGCTTGTTGCAAGACTCTCACTGTTGACATTTGGAAGCTTTCTAAATGAATTAATCTTAGACTGAACAGCCTGGCCATGATAACAGCCAAGCACTCCTTTTTCAGGCATGTTAGCATCCTGTTGGCACTTTTCTGCAGTTGCTTGCGTCTCTTTATTGTCTTTAAGGTGACATGTCTGGTCTGATGTCATAGTCTGTCCTTGGAAATCATCTCTAGTTGATTATAATTTCACAGCTTGAATATCATCCTTCAAGTTGTGTATTTCTGAACTGGTTACATCATCAGCTTTTGATGGAATGCAGTTTTTTCAATTGTGTTTCCAATGTTTTCTTCATCAGCCCATTAGAGTTAAGAGGACTCAGTGTTTCAGAATTCATTTCTTCATAACGAACATAGAAAAGGTCTGAGTGCTAGACACATACCTTACCATTTTTGTTTTCAGTTTCAGAACTCTCTTCCCTTCTTGGACCTGATCTTCAGATGTCATCACTTCCTGATCTCTATTAATTAAGAAATTAATTAGTTCTGTTTGAAGGAGATTTATTTTAGGAAAGGGGAGGGAGCGTTTTGTACAAACTAAGCAAATGCTCTACCACTGAGCTACAGTCAAGGCCCCACATTTTAAAATTTTAATTTGAGGCAAGAAGTGAAATAAGATTTGTGTAGTTAATAGAGTAGACAAGATTCTTTTAAACTCTTAGCTCAAATTTTTTTCAGCTATTGACCTGTATAGTATCTTATGACCCCTTAGCAAATGATACCAAATACATGCAAAATCAAGATAAGAAATTGAATATTGTCAATTAGACATTCCAGTAATTCTAAAACAGATTCACAAATTCAGAGAGTATGCTAAAATGTGGGTACCATGTTATCTGGTAGAACTGACAAAATCTGGTATTTTAGAGCTAGTGAAACTCCTAACAACTACAGAGGAAGATTATCACCCTCCAACTCTGCTTTCCTAGCCAGAGGGCCACCTGCTGTCCTCCAAGTCACAGATTCAAATATTAGTCACACCTAAAAGATTTTCTTCTTGTATTTTGTTAGTTTTTGTTTTTTTGAGACAGGGTTTCTGTGTAGCCCTGGCTGTCCTAGAGCTCACTCTGGAGACCAGGCTGCCACTCCCCTACTCAGAGTTGAGACAGCCCTCTGCATTTGAGTCTTGGCATTAAAGGCATGTGCCACCAAACCTGTCCTTAAAAGATTCTTTTACTGCAACATCTAGGCTACTGTTTGACCAAACAACTGGGCATTGTAGCCCAAAAGACACAGGAAATCACCATCACAGCTGCAGTGGTACCATTCTATGGTTTGTACTTTGGGACAGAAGGAATTCAATTTTGAGGCCAGGGTGTTTAGAATGCAGATTTTCAAAATCAAACACCGACTTCAGTATAGCTCCTAAGTCAGTATCTTGGTACATAAACATCCACTTTTCTTTAAAACTGGTTTCTCTTGGACTCCGTGAGATGGCTTCAGCAGATGTGCAGCTGCTTTGTCACCGAGAGGAGCCTGGACTTAACCCTACCTCAGTATGTTCATATCACAGAGCACACATGCCCTGCAAGGTTACTGGGCCTGCATATGTGTACCATATCTTGCATGCACCTGCACAAGTGGGTAAGGAAATATACACAAAGAACAAATTTTTAAAGGAATTGTAATTGTTGTCCTTGAAGAGTTTGAACATATATAGAAAATGATGATCTAGTACATCATCCACATAAAGTGGCCGCAGGTACAAGTCAAGACGTCCTGAAAGTGCTAACACACACCAGATTGTTTGAAGACTCGATACCAAAAGAGAAGGTTAAATGCCATGGTGCCTTTTCTTATGTGGTGCTTCAGTGGCAACATTCTACTACTGGAATACGTGTCCAGACCTCTTAGTGCTTTTAAATATCATATGTTGAAGTAATAATATCTGGAATCATAACTGTATTGCTGTTATAATCCATTTTAACATTAAAAATGGTTAGTAGGAAAGTAAAAATTACAAATGTGGCACATGTTAGGTTCTTAGTGGACAACTCTAACGTAATTCTGAGAACTGAATTGAACTTGACCTCTCCTGGGTTTTTATCTGATTTTCATGTTTGTGTTGAAACATTTATTTTTTGTATTAACAGATATTCCTTGAGTTTTTGTTTTCTTGTTCTAAAGAGTAAGGAGTAACAAATTCAGCTCTAGCTAAAACATCAAATATGGTTGAATTAAACTTTATTTTACTTGGAAAATTATTTTGATACAGTACTGTCTATAATGATGTGAAAGTAATTAAAGTTAATAGAATTAGTTCTATAAAGGGTTTGCTAATGGATTTGCTTGTGAGACACTGAATCCCACAAAGTAGAGTTTAGCTAAGCCAGCCCAGCCTCCACAGATACTTCACAGGGAAGTGAGGCTAACCAGGCATGTTAGAGGTAAGATTGAAGATACTAGGATGTAAATGTTTGTTCACTAGAATTGACAGCCTTTTGGCTTTAGTCACATGACAAAGGACATTTCCTCTAACAGGCTGCTCTAGGTGGGTAGAGTAGGGTCACAACCACCAAGTCCTGGTCTGCCATAAACGTCCTCTGTGCCCTTATCAGTAAAAACATAATTCTTTCCAGGTGGGCAAGATGACCCTATGTAGCAGCTGTTTGAAAAGAACAACGCTGATGTGCTTAAATAATTCTGGCAATTATATTTTCTATGTCAATCTTCCATCTGCCCAAGTGGCCATTGGTTAGATTTGGTAAAGAACTAAGTCTTATTAAGCTGAGGACCATATGCCATGTGTCTGTCTCCCATCCCCATGGCTAGATATATGCCTCAGCCCCTACTGCAGCCCCACTGGCCCTATAAGGCATAGGCAAGGCCAGTCATGTTGGTTTGGAATTGTCAGCTCTTATCTGATGTGACACAAGGAAGTCCTGGGGTTCCTAGTGCTTTTCACTCCCAGCTCTAATAACCTGTGTTCCTGACTAAAAACAACTGAATGTCTCAGACCTGGAGACATGGGTGGAAAGTTTCTCTCCCTGGTATTTACAGCAGATATCCATGAAACCTACAGAAGTCCACTGAGAATGAAATGCAGCAACATCCTACCCTGATACCTCATTAAAGATTCTTTGCCTCCTGTTGTATTCTTTGCCACTAAGAATGAACTGAAGGAGGTTCCTGCACAGCAGCTGCAGCCTTGACCATCCCTGGCCCTCTGCCAACTAACCATCAGAAATCCTTCACTTTGGATCTGCTCTTTAGGAACCCAGAGAAGCAGCAAAATCCCATTGTTTCAGATGATCACAGCTTCCAAACCCCATTACTAGAAGGTCCATTTCTAGCCTAACCACCTCCTTAGAAAACCAGGGTGCTCTCTGCCAATCAGTGTGCTCAGTCTTGCCAACATGTTGGTTTGTGAACCCTATAAGCATTTAATGGATGCCACAAGGGCAGTTGACATTACCACAACACTAGTGATTTTGCAGAAGATGCCAAGGGCTCTCCAGGATACAATAGAATTTCCAGAGAATGGACTGTTAGGGCCACTGTCAATGGTCATTACCTATCTGATAACAAGCTCTTCTCCAATTCACCAAAAGCCAAGCTACCCTTTCCAGGAGCCTTTCCTGACACACAGGGGAAGGCCTTTAGCACCTCCTCCTTCCAATCCCGAGATCTCTCTGATTCATTAGAATCTAGTTCATTCTAATTCAATAGTTCATCATGTATGGAGAGCAAGATTCACTTTCCAAAGACTGCCCAGGAATGGCTCTTCCCTTAAGATCGCTTACCAATAAGATGAGAAATAAAGGATGCTATGAAATTAGCTCAAGATAATGAAGGAAGACAAGTTCCATGAGGTGAACAAGAACATCAGAGAAGATCTATGGGGCTGCTAAAATGTATGGGGTGGTGGGAGATTGTGTATGTCCTGTCAGAACAATAAGTCACATAGATAATGAAAATTTTCCCATAAGGTTCAACAGAAAACATTCCAGCCATCATGTTAGCAAAGGTTTTAACTACTGATAGGTATGACTGAAAATACCTAAGGACTGGGCATCCCCAGGTGAGCCCTCAGTCACCAAGAATAAATGCTTACAAAACAGATTGATGTCCCAGTCCTGCAGTCAAGGTAGAGGAAAGAGGACTGGCTAGTGCGAGGGCAGGAACTCAGAAACCTTAGGGGTCACTGAAATGCAGCAATACTTGGTGGCTCCTGCCCTGCCAGTGGTTGTTATTTAAAATGTGAGACTCTCTAGCTCTGGCCAGGGGATTTTACTCTCCCTGTTATTAGTGACACACACCAAAAGAAATCCAGTGTGGGTGAAGTTCAGGACTGGAACTGAAACCTCTTTAGTCCCGCTGTGCTTCCTTCCCACTCAGAGTGAAAGCAGAGGGCCCTCAACAGGGCAGCTGCAGCCTTGACCATCCCTGGCTCTCTGCCAAACTAACCATGGGAAATCCTCATCTCTGGGTCTGCTCTTGAAAAACTCAGAGGACCAGGATAGGCCCATTGCTTCTCAGAAACTCTCCCCTCCTGAGCCCCACTCCTGGAAGGATCAGCTGAAGCCTTCCTCCTTCAGGAAGCTCCCTTCCCTTTCCCAGGACTCACTGTGCTTTCTCCAGAACCATTTGTTTCTTGATGTGTGACATGGAGACTGAAGGCCATCTTCCTTCTGCCTCCCTCTGATCTCCCTGTGCTCGCCATCCTGTCTCCCAAGAATCCTGTTCAGTCTAGACAGCATGTCTGTAGGTGAATCACGAGACACCACCAATGCCCCAATGACAGTTGGCGTTGCCACAACACTGGTGACATCACATGGAATGCCAGGGCTCTCCAGGAGACAGTGGAATGTCCATGTGCTGATGTCACATGGTCTAGCTATTACTTCCCTGCTACCTACCTCACCCAAAAGTGACTTGAAGGTGCCATTTCCAGGATCCTTTGTGGTCACAGTAGAAGCCTTTAGGTAGATCCTCCTTCCAAAGCCAGAAATGTAGCCCTCTGCTTCATTAGAAACTTTATGTGAAGTTGAAAGCTCACTTTCCATGCACTGTCCAAGGTTGGCTTTTACCCTCCTTAAGATCCATAATCAGTAAGATGAAAAATAAATGAAGCTTAGAAATGAGGTCAGATAATGGGGAGTAGTAGGGATGAGACCTCTGAAGTGAATAATCATCCAGGGAAGATCCTCAGACTTTTAGAGATTGGTGGGTTCAAAAAAAAAGTCACACAGGCAGTTATGAAGATTTCCCCCAGAGTGTCAATAGAACTCACTCAAGCTATGAGGTTGTTAGTAAAGATGTGACTAGTGCTGGACAGGTCTGGTCTAACCCTGAGGAGCCACTGAACCCAGGTAAGCCCTTAGATAATGGCATCTGTGTAAACATTTAGAGATTGTCCCTGTGCCAATTGGAAGACACGGGTGAGAGCTATCAGCTCAGCCTGTTGGTTAGTGGTGTATGCAGGTAATGCCTGTGCTTCTATTACCTCAGTATCTGACACTATGGCATAGCCTGCTTTACAAGTACCTTCATGTAAGAAGGAGCTGCCATCTGTGTACCAAGTATAAGTACCCTGAGGCAATGTGCTCTCCTGTATGTGTGAAGGGTGAGGTAACAGTTCCTCCAAGGTTTCAGTGCAGGAATGAGAAGGAGAATGGCTAGCATTAGGTTGATGGGGGAGGCTTGAAATATTAAGAGGTGGAAATGTCTGGAAAGTAAATGTGCATCCTCTAGTAATACCACCTGGAGCGAAAGAACCCAGGAAGGAGGTGAAGTTTATAAGCCTTTATATGTTAAGAAATGAGACAGGTTATGGTGAGAGAAGACAGTAATAGGTGACCCAAAGTTTAGCTTCTTTGATTCTCAAATAAGGAGCTCAGCATCTGCTAAATCCCAGATGCAAGGAGCCCAGCCCTGACTGGTAAGGTCTAACTTCTTTGACAGATATGCTACAGGTGCAAACGAGGGTCCCAGCTGATGCCCTAGAGTTCCCAGGGCAAATCCCTCCTTCTCTGCCACATAGAGGGAGAAGGGATGGGTTAGGTCTGGGAGGTGAAGCGTTGGGGCCTGGAGAAGAGCCTGCTGGAGCTTCTGGAAAGGCTTAGTAACAGGGTAAAGGAGGGGCTCATGTGGAGAGCCCTGAGCTGCCTGGTAAAAGGGCAAGCAAGGAGAGAAAAAGGTGGAACCCAAGACTGTAGGAAACCAGCTATTCCTAGGAAGGACAGAATCTCTTGTTTAGTAGAAGGGACTATAAAAGACTGGATTAGATGATTTCTATCTACAGTAATAGCCTTGTGGGTTGGAGTAATGGCTAGACCCAAATAGGTGACCTGGGGCGTGGACAGCTGAACTTTAGAAGGGGATACCCTGTAACCTTGACTGGATAAGAAATTTAGGAGAGCAGATGTGTTAGTTTGGCTAACCTGTAAGGACGGGCTACAGAGTAAAATATCATCTACATACTGTATTAGTTTAGAGCTAGGGAGAGACAGAGAAAGCAGGTCAGAGGCCAGAGCCTGACCAAATAGGTGTGGACTGTCCCTAAATCCTTGTGACAGAACAGTCCAGGTCAGTGTGTGGACAGATGAGTGTCAGGGACAGTCCAGGTGAAAGCAAAGATATTTTGAGACTGAGGACTGAGAGGAATAGAAAAGAAGGCAACTTTGAGATCTAGAACTGAGAAGTGAGAGGTTCCTGAAGGGACAGTAGACAGAAGAGTATAAGGGTTAGGCACTACCGAATGGAGGGGGACCAATGCAGATTCAATGAGCCGGAGATCTTGAACCAGGCGGTAGGTCCCATTAGACTTTTTAACTCCAAGTATGGGAGTGTTAAAAGGCAGAGAGGTTGGGTGGAGCAGCTTTTTCCTGAGAAGGTCAGAAATGATAGGCTTAAGTCCTCTTAGGCTCTGGAGTGAGAGAAGGTACTGAGCTTGGGTGATATATCTGGTAGGATCCTGTAATTGGATAGTAATAGGCTGATGGTGCCTGGCGATAGAAGGGTTCTGGGTGCCCCAGACTTTGGGGTCTACCTGAGAGGCTGGCAAGGGAAAGGAACTGTTAGAGTCAGTAGGGTGGGTGGCTAGGAGAAGAAAAAGAGGAGCTGCTGGCGAGGCTGGGGTGAGGCGAATGTGGGGAGCGAAAGAAATGGACACTCTTACCTTAGCTAGAAGATCCCTTCCCATTAGAGGCACAGGGCAGGTTGGCACCACTAAGAATGCATGTGTGAGAGGGATGCCTCTGAAAATACAATTAAGTGGTGGGGTCTGGTGAGGTAGATAAGGCTGAACCCCAACACCACCAATAAGATAAGAAGGAGAAGCAGGCCCCCAAAACTCTCTCAGGACAGAATAGGTAGCTCCGGTGTCCAAAAGGAATGAGATGGGGCGCCCATTTACTTTTATCACTACCCTAGGTTCCCTGTGTGAGATGGGAGTGGCCGGGGTGGAAACCGGGCAGCGTCAGTCATCGCTGTAAGCCAAGCCTAGAAAGTCAGCCGGAGGGTGGTCTTCATCTGGTGTTCCTATGCCGCTAGGTGCATTAGGACAGTCAGCTGACCAGTGACCCTTTGGGCAACATTTTGGGCAAGGCCAAAATGCCCTTCATGGGGCAGTGGTGCAAGCCCAGGCCCAATGGCCGTCTTTCCTGCACTTGAAACAGGGACCAGGGAGCTGGTCGGATAGCATTTATTTTTGGGGGCTTTCTCATCTCTCCCATGGTATACTTTGAATGTTACCACTAACACATCTGCCTGTGGAGTCAGAGGGCCATTCTCTAAGTGTTTAAGTTTCACCTTTATGTCGGGAAAGCTCTGTGAGACAAAGTGGGTCATTAGGAGCTGCCTGCCCTCAGGGCTTTCAGGATCAAAGCTAGTGTACTGAAGAAGGGCCTTAGTGAGCCATTCTAAGAAGTGAAATGGATTTTCATCCTTATCTTGAATTATCATTTTTAGTTTTTCACAGTTTACTGGTTTTAGGGCAGCCTTATGGAGGCCTGTCAGGAGACAGGTAATAAACCTATCTCTGGCTAGAGACCCACCCTGGGTGTCATGATCCCAGTGTGGGTCCTGATAGCCCCTGGAGGGTGTGCGGGGTTAGTCTGGTGAACCTCATCTGCATGCATCCTAGCCTGCTCCCACACCTGCCTGTGCTCCTCAGGAAGCAAACTATTAGCAAGTATCATGTATATGTCATGAAAGGTGAGACTATAAGATCGAGTTATATATTGAAACTGTTTAATAAAGGAAGCAGAATTAGAGGTGTAAGAACCCAGTTTCTTTTCTATTTGAGAGAGATCTGCAAGAGAGAATGGGACATGGACCTCCAGCCATCCACTCCGGCCATCCACTCTGGCCATCTCTTGAAAAGGGAGAATGGTTGGCGGGTTTGAATGGCTGGTGTCAGGCCCTTTGCAGTCCGAGTGCTGGTAGCAGGAGGAGCAAAGGTTGGAGGCAGGGCCAGGCCCTTGGAAACGGCTGCTGCTGAAGAAGAGGAAGAAGCCAGAGGAGGAGCTGAAGGAACAGGTGCCCTGGGAGCAGGTGTGGGAGCAAAAAGTCGGATAGGCAGAGGTTTGTTTGCAGGATCTAGGGCCAGAGATCCCAGAGTCAGAGAATCGTCCAGTTCAGGCATGGCTAAGAGCATATGAGCAGGAGAGAAGGAATCCAGAAGAAATAAATGGTTTAGTACTCAGACAGAAGAAAGCTATGATATAGGGCAACTCTTTCCATTTGCCTGTTTGCTGTCAGAAGTTAGACAATTCCCGTAAAATATCGGGATCAAAGGAACCACTTGGTGACCATTTTTTTGTTATATAGGGGATCAAAGGAACCACTTGGTGACCTTTTTTTTTTTATTCTCTAAGGCATATTTGGGCCATCTCTTAGTACAGAGATGGACAAGCTTAGAAATCTTTAAGCAAGGCATTAAGCTGAGAGGTTTTAAAGCTTCAAGAAGGCATCCTAAGGGAGAGGTGGGACTGATGGGGTTGGAAGACTTATTTCCCATGTCTGCAGCAGAGAGGCAGAAAATAAAAAATAAAAAAAAAAAAACCAAACGTGATCCTAAGCCAAGGTCCCAGGCATCCCAAGGGCCAAGGATGGATCTGTACCAGGCACAGACCACCAGACAACTTGTCAGCCGCAAGGCAGGGGCCTAAGGTGTGTGAGGCAAGGACTCCGTGGGAGTCCAGGACAGCATTTACTGCTTCATCAAGCCAGAAAAATGTGTCAGCCTTACACAGCCTGAAGATGCTCCTGAAGGTGGGGGTTTGACCACAAGGAATACATCTTAAACCTCAGATGTGGGAGTGGCTAGAAATTCAAGCCTTCAATAGGGATCGACCATAGCCAGTGAAGACCGTGGTCGGGGGTTCCCTGGTTTCAAGAATTCCAGAAGGATGCCAGATGCTCAACGGTCATTCCCACAGATCCAGGAGACTGTTTACGCTGGCTGAGAAGTAGGGGGACTCACCAATTGAAGCAGCGGTGTTGTGTGTAGGATCCTGCAGCCAGGCAAATGGACAGTGGGCTGTCGAGGATGGTCCTCGGTTTACAGGTTTACAGGTGCAGAGTGCCTGGAATGGCCCATTGGGCCATGGCACCAGATGTTGGTTTTTAGAGGCACTCTTACCCTGTGAGGAAAAGTCACGAAACATGCCAGAATCCACTAACAAGAGTTTTGTTAAAATGAGGAGAAAAGGATAGATGTGATCAGGCCTGCTGAAAAGACACATGTGTGAAGGGGGTTGGGGACATGGGGACGGCTTTTAAAGGCCAAGCTGCACCTGCACACACAGGCCCACATGGCTACTCCATGCATGCGCATAGATCACATGGTTGCACCACACACTTTACATAACCATGCAACCATGGGATCATGGGTCACGAAGAAAGTATGACCTGGAAATGACTAGGCAGAAATGACTACATGTCCTGCCAGGCATGTGCAACAGTGGGGGCATGGTGGAATTTCTATCTCTGTGACTCAGGGTTTCTTTTGGTTTGGTTTTTTGAGACAAGGTATCTTTGTGTGACTTTGGAGCCTCACCTGGAACTCACTCTGTAGACCAGGCTGGCCTCGAATCAATTAATTTTAAGAATTTATTATTGTTTCTTTATTCCCTGTGGGCTCTGTAATTGTTTTGAAAACTTAGTTAAGGTTTCTATTGCTGTGAAGAGACACCATAACCACAGCAACTCTTACCAAGGAAAACCTTTAATGCGGTGTGGCTTACAGTTTCAGAAGTTTAGTCCATTGTCATCATGGCAGGACATGGTGCTAGAGAAGGAGCTGAGAGTGGAGAAGGAGCTGCATCTGGATCCCACAGGCAACAAAAGTGCTCTGAGACACCAGGAGTGGCTTTAGCATAAGAAGCCTCAAAGCCCTCCCCCCACAGTGACATCCAACCTCCAACAAGGCCACACTTACGCCAACAAAGCCACCCCTCCTAATAATGCCACTCCTTATGAGCTGATGAGGGCCTGTTCCATTCAAATTACCACTCCGCCA
The DNA here is from genome assembly GCF_004664715.2 of Peromyscus leucopus. Lineage (NCBI taxonomy): Eukaryota > Metazoa > Chordata > Mammalia > Rodentia > Cricetidae > Peromyscus > Peromyscus leucopus. The sequence continues at coordinate 37,242,987 of NC_051082.1, forward strand.
AGATATCCTTAGAAGGCAGAATAAAACTGTTAGTTGGCTCTAATAGATGTTTTTGAAGAGGAGAGGACTTTTATTTTAAAAAGGAGAACATTATCATTTGGTTGACAAATAAGACTTTTGGGAGAAAAGTAGTAAGTGCAGGAGGAAAAATATTTTTGCCTTCTACCCATCTTTGGTCCTTTGTTGGGGACTCCCTAACAAAACAGAGATTCAGAGGAGAAAAGCACAAAGACTTACCCAGTACAAACTTTTACAACACCAGAGCCTTCATAAGGAAGGGCAGCCCTCAACAAGTGCTGAGACCTGAGATTTTATACTGGAGTTGATGGCAAGTGGAATGTTACAGCGTGTGTGACAAAAAAAAAAAAAAAAAAAAAAAAAAAAAAAAAAAAAAAAAAAAAAAAAAAAACACCACTATGAGCCAAGCAGATGAATGGCAAATAGTGAGGGCTTTTGTCTCATGTCACCTGTGTGTACCTTCATCAGTCTTTAGCTATGAGGCTGCTTCTTTCTTCCATGGAAGGACATGTGGTACTTCTGACCTGCTTCAGGAAATGGTCAGGAAGGCCTTTCTAGGTTTTATGAGCAGCTTCAGGGGAAGAGCAGAGTCCTTCCTCACATTCATTCTTCTGCTCAAAATATTTCCTAAGACTAGTCACCATGTTTTGAGATAGCATATTCTGAGCACCACCAAATATGAATTTTAAATATTTAAAATGACAGAATAAACAAATGGTGTTTAAAATAATGGAAAAAATCATCTTTGCTAGGAGATACAGTTTTTACCATAGCCAAAAGAGTATCTGACTCATAACTTTGGGGATATAAAACTCTCAATCCTGCCCTCATAAAAGGTGTGAATTTCTACTTTGTTTTAAAGGATCTATCATTTAATTTTTTTAGGTCCAACTGTTAGTTTGGTAGAACCATTAATCTTGGGCCAGTGGTTCAGATCATCTGTGCCTGTGTGAAGAAGATAGCACTGTGGTGTGAGGCTAGTGGTTGTATTCATGTCATCAAAATTTTTGCAGTTTAACTTAGATGTAAAATCACTCCAAGGAAAGGCTCAAAATCATGTTGTAAATAGAGAGACAGGAGGGAACTAATGTGAGAAAAATGGAAAATTTTCACATCCTTTTCCTCCTAGTTCATTTGTCTTCTGTTTCTGGAAAAAATAAAAGTGGTGTTATCTTATTGGATAGTACAGTTTCCCAATGCTTACCTCACTCCTATCAAGCTTGGTAGGCACACCTGCAAACCCAGAACTAAGAAGCAAGGGAGGGCGTATCTTGAGTTGATGGAACCCTTACCTGTCCCTCATTACTCCATTTTCTCAGCACAAGAGATGATTATATATACACATGCACATTAGTCAATTCCAAGACATGCTAAGCATGTGTCAGTTAATGGCATCAGCTAAAAGAGATGTTTTCATCACAGTACTTCTACTACTTAGTAAGGAAGTAGCATTCCCTCTTCATAATGCAATTTGTGTTCCCTATAGCCTCATGTGTCTAATTTTGAAGTTTTCTATCTGGGATCATCCACCTGATGAGTACTGTGATGATGATTCTCTTTATTGGAAGGTAATGTACAGGATTCTGAAAGAGAGAGTAAATCATGGTTCTATGAAGGTTCAGATGGCCAAGGACCCATTTGCTCTAACAGACCAAAATCATAGGTAGACAAGGAGAAGCTTTTCAAATACTGTTCTTTGGTAACATCTGCTGTTTTACCTGCTGGGGAGCATCAGTAGGGGACAGTGACTAGGCAAGGACAATGACAAGTGGTTCCTTCTAGTGTTATATTTATCATGAGAACTAATGGATCAGGAACCTTATGGGATTTATCACACACATGCGCCCATACTCAGTGTTTCTGATTTCATCCTGGGCTCTGAGACTCTTGTTCTAGGAGACTTGATCATGCACTTGAACTCTCATGATATCCAGGGCTTCTAGGTCCCCTTCTCTGGCTGCTCATAGACTTCTTTTTCTTTAGTCTTACCTCTGCTTTTGGTCATTTCTTTCCATTTCTGATGGCCACCACATTCTTCTGCCTTTGCTATTCATGAAGGATTCAAGCGTTTCTGCAGCTGAGACCCTCTCTGAACCCTGTTACTGCCATTGCTTCTGAATGATTATTTTATAAGCAGCTGCAGGACTGAAGGGCTGAGCAGGGCCAGAGGAAACCTTCTGGCTACTGGCTGTGAACTACCTTTGGGTAAGTGGACTATAACCTGGGTACTCTGCAAGAGTACTCATACAGTGAAAATTTTATTAATGTATCTGAGTAGTGTAAAAAAAAAAACCCACAAGTTTAATTAAAAGAAAAAAAACTCACAAGGCCAACTGGTTGACCTCATCCCTTTAAGATTAAAAAAAGAAAATAGAAAAAAAAGCCAATCATTCCACTTCACTTCCTAACTTAATAAAAAAAAAAAGAAATAAATAAATAAAAGAAAAGGCCAACTTGTCAACCTCCTTCTTAATCTTAAAAAAAATTATACAGGCAACTGGTTGACCTGAATTATTTTATATAATATATATTAAAAAGGCCAACCAGGACATCTGGTCGACCCATGTCGACCACATAAGACCACATAAGATTGATTCAATTTATATTTTATGACAAGGTACATTACTTTGATTGCTTACACAATACACTAATGAAAGTATTATTATTCCACAATCAAAAATGAGAAAACTGCATTGAACTATAATCATGAAAGCATAATTCTAGCACAAGGCTTTTCTATTATGAGCTCTGTGGCTCACGGAATTATAAACTCTCTCAGTTTCAGTAACTATACCTGCAATATACAGACCATAATTAACCTAATAACCTTTCACAGTTGTTTGTGGATGGCAGTTAGATAAAATGTAAAGTCTATATGAAATGAAAGGTGCCTCAGATAAAGATTTTTGTTTTATTCTGTTTATTTTGTTTTATTCAAAAAGTGGTATTAATCAACTCAAAATGAACAGCAGCAATGTGGTTCTGAGATCAGCTCCTGGAGTTACATGAGAGTGTGTTTCTATTTTTTGTTTGTCTGTTTTTCGAAGATAGGGTTTCTCCATGTAGTTTTCGTGCCTGGCCTGGATCTTGCTCTGTAGACCAGGCTGGTCTTGAACTCACAGACATCCGCATGCCTTTGCCTCCCGAGTGCTGGGATTAAAGGTGTGCCCAGCTGAGAGTGTGTTTCTTGATTATGTAATTTTCTGCCTAGGGGAGCTGATGCTGTTGTATCTCAGTTTCCATAGGTGGGAAAATAAGGATAGTGCCTATTTCATAGAATCACTGGGTATTTGGTGGAGGCAAAAAAAAAAAAAAAAAAAAAAAGAGTCCTTAGTGCATGCTGGTCTCATTGCCTTCTTCTCTAGATAGAACCAAGTTACAGGCACCACTGACTGATGAGCCTCACAGGTAACAAAACAATGTCCAAATTTAACTATGTTGCTATCAATAAATTTTTATTGAAAAATAAAAACACTTTGACAGCAGTGTGCTAGACATTTCTGGAGACAGAGAAATAACATGAAGTATGTGTTCTGGGGACTCACAGCCTTTTGAGAGAAGAAAACAGATAACTAACCATAATAACAGATAGGGTATAACACTTGGGAGTCCCAGAGAGAAATTCCTACCATATTTCAGCTCAAAACTAATAACTTTTTGTCTCTGTTTATTTATTAAGCTAGTCTCAACCAGCTTAATCTCAAGACTTCCTTAATCCACAGTTACTAAAAAATGATATATATGTATATTTAGCATTGGTGTGTATAATGAAAATTCACATTTATGTTCTGGGTCCTGAATTCCAACATAAAATTAAGACATAACGTTGTTCTCTCGGTTTCATTAATATCTCTATTTTCTGGACATGGATGAATTTGACCAGAGTATAGAGAGATGTGTGCTGACTCTTTGAAGTCTCTTTTTACTGTTGCTACCCACATTAAAGACAAGTGCCTATGCTTGGGAAACAAATAAAAGAGAAAAATCTAGTAAAGAAATTGAACTTGAAACTTTATTTCTCTAGGTGACCGTTCATCAAAAATCTGCTAAATTCATATTCCCAGGCACCATACTGAGAAGCTTCTCTGCATCTGCTCCCTGCATAAAATCAGTAAGTTTTCACTGTGGTTCACTGAAGCCTGGTTTACATACTCAACCATTCAGTTGTCAATCAAATATGGTTTTATTTATACCACAAAACTTCTTTTTCTTGTGCCTTTTGTAGACTATTAACTAGAGAGCTGTTACTTGAAACAAAATTTAAGTGTGCACTAAGCACTTGCTGTTGCCTTTTAAGTAGTCTCACTCCTAGTTTCTCTTATGTCATCCTAGAAAAATATTTAAAGTGCTTATCAGTAAGAAAAGTGTTTCCATTATATGCTCACTCAGTTACAAACAAAGTTTACAGGCTCAAATAAAACCATCATTCATAACTGAAAAACAGTAGAAATTTCTCTCTGGTTATACCATATGTGACATTCTGCCTTTATCATTCTTGATGGCTTTATTTCCCTTGGGTATCTATGAGTCTTAACGGTGCAGGAATTCTGCCCTATATATCTTTCTATCTCTTAATGTGAAAGTATACTGAAGCCCAGATCAACGATGCTCTTTTTATTATATTCAATTCTTTTTAGTACATTGAAAAAGATATCAAACTTCACAGTATGAATGTTGAACATCTAAATCCCAACTATCTCTTTGTATTCTCCTATATTTACTTTGCTTAAATAGGTGCCATACCTGAAAGAAGAATCAAGAGAGTATGGTTTGATATATATTCTACACTACATTTCTGTAGTGTGTGTGTGTGTGTGTGTGTGTGTGTGTGTGTGTGTGTGTGTGTGTGTGTGTGTGATGTGATAAAATATATAACATAACTAGTTCATGGACTTAGAATTATTTTTTCCAGGGTACGAATGTGTAAATGTTGATTCTTTCATACTATCTGTGGCTGTTGCAATATACATGAAAAGCAGATGACTGTGTTTTATAATCAGATGGATGGAACAAGAATAAACATCTTTAGTGAACTAACCCCAGCCCAGAAATATAACTGTGCTATGTGCTCGCTTATATGTGAATATTAACTGTTACTAAATGATAATCAAACTACAATCATTTGACCCAGAGGATAGTTATAAAGGAAGTGACTAGGGGGATACATTAATCTCCCTGGGAATGGGAAATAGAATAGATTTTATGTGTGGACTGGGGCTAGTTGGGTGAGATAAAAGGATCAAGTGTGGAGGTGAGCATTGGGGGTTGAAAGAGGAAATGATTGTGATTAGAGATAACTAGAATTGAGGGGTATATGAGGGGTGGTATGGAAAACTAGTACAGTAGTAGATTCCTAAAATATATGAAGATGATCCTAATGAAGTTTCCAAATAATGATGGAATCCCAACTGGCCAATTCTTGTCAACAAGTGAAGCTTTCAGTACCATAGTGGGGTACATCCAATTTAGGTGTTGGCCAAAGGGGTCCCATGAGAATCCTCAAACAACCCAGTCTGTTGCTAAGACAACTATTTTCTCTCCACAACTTGACAGCCCAGCCCCCTTGCTAAAGACAACACCCACCCAACTCATTAAACATGGAGATGTCAAGCTGGTACCTGCATAGAACCTTCACTCCATTACTCTAGTATCTTTGTTACTGGAAGCTACATTAAAGAGAAACATAAACAGCAACACAGCCACAAAACCTTTCAATTACAATCCATTCTGCTTGCAAAATATGCTAGGGCAATGGTGACACAAAGCCCATGGGAGCAGCCAAGCAAAGTCCAATTTGACATAAGGCCTACTCCACAAAGTGGAACTCACACTAACACTGCTTGCATGGTTAAGAATCAGAGACTAGATACCCCAGATTCCTAGGGTAAAACCTAATACTATGGCTCTAAAAAACAAAAATAAGTAATGTTAAAATGACTTCTAGTGTGGGACTGGAGAGAGGGCTCAGAGGTTAAGAGCACCGACTGCTCTTCCAGAGGTCCTGAGTTCAATTCCCAGCACCCACTTGGTGACTCACACCCATCTGTAATGAGATCTGGCATCCTCTCCTGTATACATAATAAATAAATAAATCTTTTAAAAAATGACTTCTAGTGATCTTCATCTATACTCATTGATTAGTGCCTTATTCAGCCATCATTAGAGAAGCTTCCTTCTGCGGAAGATGGGAAAAGATGCAGAGACCCACAGCCAAATATTATACAGACAGAGACAGCTAGAGATAGACAGAGACAGAGAATCAGAGAGAACTTGGAACCCGCAACTCCAATGGGATATCTGTTTCAAATCTCTCTTCTCAAATCTCATGGAACCCCATGGAAGAAGAGGCAAAATGAGTGTAAGAGCCAGAGGTCATGTAGGACACCAGAACTACAAGGCCCTCTAAGTCAACTAAGCAAAGTTCATATGAACTCACAAAGAATGAAGCAGCAAGCACAGGGCTACACAGGATATGATTCAGGTCCTCTAAGTATATATTATAGCTTTCAGTTTAGTATTTTATGGGACTCTTGAGTGTGTGTTAATAAGTGGATCTCTGACTCTTGTGCTTTCTGTTCAGCCCTTTATCTTCTGTTGATTTGCCTTGTTCAACTTCAATGTGATTTTTTGTTTTATTATACTATATTTTGTTATGTTTGGATGTTATTCTTTTGAAGCCTGCTCTTTTCTAATGAGAGAGAGAGAAATGGGGTGGATCCAGGTGGGAAGAACATGGAAGAGAAGAGGGCAGAAAAAGTGTAATCAAGATATTTTCAATAAGACTCTACTTTTTAATAAAGGGGGGGGGGAATGGATCCAAGTAGGTGATTTTAAAAGAGATTTGGCAATAAATCTTTAAACAGAATCAATGGACACTAAATAAATGAGTCCATGAAGATCATAACTAACAAAAGCACCATTTAATATGAACAGAATAAAATAATCCCTTAACACACGTGGACTTTCAAAGCTAGTGATGATTTTTAGACAACTAGTAATTAGTTGAGTCTAGGTAGAGAAATGTCTGCAAGGAAGATCCTCACAAAATGACAAAGGGATAAGGGAAGGAGAGGAGGAAGGAAAGAAAGAAGGAAGAATAGAGGCAGGAAAGAAAGGAAGGAAAAAGGAAGGAAAAAAGGAAGGAAGGAAGGAAGGAAGGAAGGAAGGAAGGAAGGAAGGAAGGAAGGAAGGAAGGAAGGAAAGGAAGGAAGGAAGGAAGAAAGAGTGACAGAGGGTAGATTTGTTTTGCTTTGGAACTGAGGATGACTTTGAAGTTCTGAATGTCCTGCCAATACATTTAGAACAGTGGTTTTTAATAGGTGGGTCATGACCCCTCTGGGGGCAGTAGGACCCTTTTACAGGGTTCACCTAAGGTCATCAGAAATATCAGGCAATTACATTATGATTCATAACAGTAGCAAAAATACAGTTAAGAAGTAGCAATGAAAATAATTTTATGATTGGGATTCATCACAACATGAGCAAATATATGAAAGGGTCCCAGCATTAAGAAGGTTGAGAACTACTTATTTAGAGTTATCACACAAAATTTATGTGATATTTGGAATCAAAGAAAAATCTTTATAAGTTTTAGAAAAGTAGGCTGCCAAGTGAATTTAATGCTTAGACTCTGAATAGTTTTCAAAGGTAATGAATCATGTTGATACAAATTAAGCTTAATGTTAAAGCACCAAGTTTGCATACAAAGACCAACAATTTAATTCCAGCACTGTATTGCAGACAGTGTCTAGAAACAGATCTCACTCTAATATACATGACCCCTGCATGTAAAGAGATAGGTAAACATTTTTATAAACCATCATAAGAACATCAAATGCTCCCTCAATTTAAATCTAATCATCCCTTATATCAATAATGCAAAAGGCACAGAATATCATTCTTGGCAGATGGAGCTGAAATTGGAAGAAAGACAAAGCAAACCCTAGTAAACAGAAGCCAGGGCAGAAGGAGGAAGGGTGACTCTGCATGGTCAGTTTGATTGTCTGAGTGTCACTGTGCAAACATGACTCTCTCTGTGTACAAGGGAGTTTCCAGAAAGACTGAACTGAGATAAAAAATCTATACTGAATGTGGAAAATACAATTCCGTGCTTAAATGCCACTGTGAATAAAAGGGACAGCTACCTGAATGCCAGAATATATCTTTGAGGGAAAACACAATGTGATCTTCTGCATCACTTTATCACTACGATGAAACCAGATGAAGTTTTTTCTTAAAACTGGAAGTCTAAGTAAGTCCCTGCATGACTTGATTTGTTACTCATTTTGTCACAGAAATAACAAAAGTTAAACTCATCCTGAAAATCAGATCTGAGGAGATGGGCTGTTGTTGGGATGAATTTGACTACATTGTTTTTGAATTTTTGATCTGCTTTACAGAAGGAATGTGGAAGAGAGATGGCTAAGAGCACGTGAAGCTTCAGAATGTGGTGAGCAGAGATTCCAGGGACCTCTTAGGTGGTATTCTGGAGGATCAGAAAGTGGAAAGAATAGTTTAGGATGGAGTTACAGTTCATGCATTGTCATAGAGAAACAAGGATTCTATTGATCAATATAATAATGCCACACATTCTACATAACTTGAAGCACTGTCACTATATTAGCCCATGTGAAGCCAACCTCAAAGTGAAAGGACTATTTGTTTAGCAGGAGAAATTAGAAGATGGGATCACATTTATCCAGGTTATGCTTTCTACTGACTGCTCTGTTTCAGGACTATAGTGAAAATGAGGAAAACTTGAACAGAAAGATTTGAAAATGTGAAACTTTGTGATGAATATTGTGTTATGAAGCTTAAAGTTGCAGTCACACTGTGTGCGAGGCTCTCTAAAGGATCATAATTAACAGCATCAGATAGATCCTGCATGATCAGCACTGGAAGTTTAGCAAAGGTCCTCTAAGGAAAGTCACCACTGGTCAAAGTTAATAATATGTAAATTCAGAAATAGAACTGAAGACGAAAGTCCTCAGAAGGCTAACTATATGGCTTGGTGCATAGACAGTCAAGGCTCCAAATTTAACAAATTTCAACAGCAAAAACTTAATGTCTTACATTAGTGAAAACAATGAGAACTCATGTAATCACATCTCAAACTATAAAGTTCAGAAGACTTATTAAACCTGTTTATTTATTTTAGACAATGGACATGCAGTAGTTCAGCCTCAAAAAATTGGTTCCTTATTTCTGCCATGTGGTTCCTTGGAATAAACCTCAGAAAAGCAAGTTTGGTGGGAAGAATTTGTACCTACAGAGCCATGTTTAGAGCACCGTAGTATATTCTTAAATGTGACTGTTAGAATGGTAGCAAACTAGCACAATTCAGTTTAATTCAAGAATCATATAACTAAGCTTTAATTAAATTTTTGTTCCTACTATGGCTTCTGTCCCTGATGTGATTAAGTGAGTTCCTATTGGGCCTGAACAAAATAATGTAGCACTTAGGGGAAAATATTAGGCAGAGAATGCTTGCACTGGAAGCCACAATAGAGAGAACTTCCATAGACACCATGACCTTCCCTGTGGTGCTTTGGTAGACAGGGAGGAAAGTGACCCACACACTGCTGAAAATAAGCATGCTGAAGACAGGAACTTGGCTTTGTTAAATGTGTCAGATAGGTTCCTGCACAAGAAAGCTATGAGGTAGCTACCAAAGGCCATGACTCCCAGGTATGCCAGACTGCAGTAAAAGGCAATAGCTGAGCCCTTGTTGTACAGAATAATGATGTATCCATAGTCAAAATGAGCATCCATGTCAATATATGGAGGAGATATTCCAAGCCATATTCCAGAGAAAAGTACTTGCAGCAGGGTGCAAGTTGGAATGATGAAATTAGGGGCTTGAAATATAAGTAACTATCTCATCCTTCTCCATAACTACAGTGGAAGTTATGGAAGGCCATAACTACAGTGATGGTTTTAGCCAACACAGTAGAGAGAACCACAATAAAGAGAAGTCCAAATAAGTTCTGCTGCAGGATACAGGTTGCTGTGTTGGGAAGGCCAATAAAGAGCAGTGGACAGAGGAAACATAGCATGAGAGTGGTGAGCAAGATATAACTGAGAGATCTATTATTGGCCTTGACAATTGGAGTGTCTCTGTGGTTTACAAAGAACCCAAATAACAACAGCTGTGAGCACAGAGAATCCCAGTGATGTGGCTGTGAGTCCCTTCCCCAAGGGATCATCATAAAACAGAAAGGTCACAGTTTTCTGGTTGCAGTATCTCCTCTCTGCATTCACTTAATGAGTTTCTGGACACTTCATACACTGATCCATATCTGGTAGACATGCAGGTGATAGTGAATGCATGATCAAATTTTTCCTTTATTAAAACATATTCCACAGTACCACCTCCTTGCGTTGTTATCACAACCATATTCCTAGTCAAAAATAAAGAGTACTCTGAGGTGAATAATCCCACAAGTTAGAGTTTCTTCTTCTTTCAAAAAGCTCCAAGACTAAAAGCAACTTATGGAATAAAGGGAATTCTTCATATTCCCCTCAAAGTAGGATAAGTAGTCAAGAACTGGAGTTGAGTCCATGGTCCTGTGATGTATCCTGACCAGACTATACTGTCTTGCTCAACTTGCTTTGATATACAGTTCAGAATCACCTTCTCAGATGTGGCATCACACACAGTGGGGTGCCCATGTACAGCATTCACTAATCGAGAACGTGTCCAAGAGCCTTGGCTACAGGCTAGTCCTTAGAGGCATTTCTTAGCTGTGGTTCCCTCTTGTTACATAAGTCTAGCTTTTGCCAAGTTGATAAAGATAATGCCCAGGACATCACATTTCTCGAACCTATTTCTTTTAGTAGTATATTAAACTATTCTAATGTCTTCCTCTGTTTTGACTGAAGTGTTTTGCTTATATTTTGTAATATTGTTAAAACTTACAAACTTAATCACAAGAATACCAAATTTCACTGCCAAAATGAATTCAGTCCTTACATTACTTCTGAACAATATTTCTTCATTTCCATATATCATGGAATTTAATTTTAAGAATAGTTTTGTACTTTAATTTTTTTGTCTAATCATGGTGGTCACAAACATAAGATATACACATTTATTCATTTATTCCTCTTGAATATTTTTCATTTTCACTGGATCTTGATTGGATAGCATTAAATACATGTTCAAAGCTTTTCTTAACTTTCTCCCCTTCCTGTTTTGTATTTTGTAGGGAACAAGGAGGTCTCACATATGCCAGAGTGTATTTGTAGATGTCAGCAAAAAATAATCAGGACTTAATTCTCTGCCTTAATTCTAGATTCTGGGATCAAATTCAGATTGCTGTGCTGGGCTTTAAACTCTTGACATATTTAGACAATTCCATGGCCATTAAATTACTAAAGTTTTAAAGAACCATTTTCAGTAAAATGTCTATTCAGTAGTTCAATTTAGATTTTATTTGTTCTTCCAAGATCAGATTTTAAAGACTGAATAAATACTTGTGAATCAAACTCAGAAGCAATGAAATATATCCTCCTGGTGTTATTTAATGTCACATATCATACAGGATAAAGTTATAAGTATTTCTGTTAGGATTCTTTTTCAACAGATGTTTTCAATTTTATTTTTGTTCATAAAATATATGGAGGGTTGGAGAGATAGCCCAGAGTTTAACAGTACTTTCTGCTTTTCCACAGAACCTGAGTTCGATTCCCAGCATGTACATGGTGAGTCACAGCCATCTATTACTCATGTCCCAGGTGATCAGTGCCCTCTTCTTGCCTCCAGAAACATCAGGCATGCATGCAGTACACAGACCTACATGCATCTGTGTACATGCGTATCTTGCTTATATTTTCTTAGACTCTCCTGTCACAATAGTTGACCTTCTCTCAAGATGTTTTTACATTCTATGTCATTCTCTCATGTTACCACATTCTGCCCCAGGTTTAGTTTATTTTTGTTGCTGAGTTATTTTAGATTCTAATGGGTGCATCATATGAAGAATGCCAACTCTTATTCACTAATCGTTATTGACATATAAGACACAGAATCTACTTTCTATATGATTGAAACTTTGTATTGAAATACATGTTTAGCATATTCTACTCTATTTGGTATGTAATCTTTCTAAATTTGGAGTGTTAAAGATATGTGTAACTGTCTTTTCTTTTTCAGTCAGCAAAAAGTGAGATTTTGATATAATCAAATTAGCTCTTCATTCCCTTCAATCCCTCCAAACTTAAATGTCCTTGTAGAGCCTGTAACTTACTCTGTAGCCATGTAAGTTGTGTATGTGGCATGTGATGTGCTACTTCTTCGTGCACATCAAACACATACATGAATTTTCTATGACTTCAGTCTGCATAGAGCTGATAAAACCAAGTTAATGGTTAAGAAGTGTCTATGTTCAGTTCCAATATTTTCCACAAAAAGAACTTAAGTCTACATTTTTATTGTGAAAATCATGGAAATTAATATATAAAAAGGAAAGTTATTCATTCCATTTTAGAAATTGGTATTTTTAACCCTAGGTAATTATTAAATGTGGAAATGATCTTATACAAAATACTGAAGGAATGAACAAATAACCTCCTATTCCTTGTGAATGAAAATGATAACAAATCCTCTCTGGTTTCATTTCCTACTCAATGTGGAATTTATCAGTGTTTACTATAAAGTATTCTGATTATAGTTACATAGTGACTTTCTTATGTTATTCAACTTATTTTGTCACAATGTTTCCCAATTTTGCCAAAGATTGCCCAGAAATAGTTATCTTTCACTTAGGTGTCAAAGGGGTGTGCAGCAGACTGTGGAATAGTGACTCCAGAAACATTAAATTGGTGGTCATTTGCCAAATTTTCTCATTTCATATAGTTATCAAAAGACCTGGACCACATTTAATAATAGTTCTAATGAAGACTGTGAATGCACCATTGGCATTTGGGCATTGAAGAGTTGATGAGTAATATCACATACTTTAAGCTGTGATAGCATCACCAGTGTTGCTGCAGTCATAATAAAAGTTCCAGATATGAAATAATTATAGTATCAACTTCATTAGTAGATGTCAATATTGAATCTTTAAATCATTAATGCTCAATGGAAGAATGGGAATAAGTTTATGAAGTATTAAACTAATGATGGATTCTGTTTTCCATTGCATCCCATAAGTCTCTTACTGTCCTTACATTTCAGACTGTTCATAATACCTTATATTCACTGTATAACATATTGATTCACATGTGCACATGGTGTTGGAAATGGGCTAGTACTAAAATCTTGTTATTAAGCTAATTTAGAAACTTAGTTACTGCAGAATAGCAAAAGATGCTACTGGGGAAATGAAACAAACCTTCCTGATATCCTACATGAATCAAGGCTGTGAGGGAACTATTTTAGTAAGGCTGAAAACATACAATTTTTGATGAATCATAACTTTGATTGAAATCTGTTTTGAAGATCATGAAAACTTGGTACCCTGAATATTGTCAATTAAATTCCCTGGTGAAATGGAACATTCATCTCTGCTATGAGCAAAGTGTTTTTTTTTTTTTGTTTGTTTGTTTTTTGTTTTGAGGCAACAATGCCTGCAAAGGATCAACAAAATAAATAGAGCGTGCGTGTTATTTCAAGAGGAAGTTCAAGTGAAAGATTTAAATTGCAACTTGAGGTGAAGGAATGGCCCTCTTGAAATGTTTTTCCTTTAGCTTAGACTTTCAGAAAACTATTGAAAGGACAGAGAGTCCTCTGAGGGGCTTGGCATTTACCTGTCTCATTGGAAACCTCATTGTCTGGGCAAGGAGTGCAGTCAAAGTAGCAGGCAAGCTTGCCCTAAATGATGGTTTTTCTGAATCCAGGCCTGCAGCTCTCACTGCATACAGACTGAGGAAGCTGAAGGAAATTTAATATAAGAAACAAAATGCTTAGCTCTTTATCACAGCCCAAGTAAATGATGTGTTTTAGCATACAGAACATTTGTTCATAAAATTTTATATTTATAAATGTCAGCATTTGCTGTGGTATTCCAGGCTTCCATTTGGCATGACATTCAAAGATCATCCTTTCCTAAGATACTTCCTCAGACTATGAAACTCTTTAGGCTCTGTGGACATTTTTGAAGGAAGGACCATGAAGTGCTGAGCGAGGTCACTGGGGAAAGTCTGAGGAGGCCGTGTTGGGACTTTAGACTGATTCAGTCCATGTTCTTCTGGTCGCAGGAGTGGGGAGATTTGTCTTCTATTGTGACTATGGTCTCTTCCCTCAGGTTAGCCTAAATTAATGTCACCAAGAAAACAAATTCTTGGGCATTTCTGGGAAGATTTTCCTATATTCTGTTAGCAGAGTTTCAATGACCAGCTGAAAATGGGAGCTATTATTTTGGGCAATTGAATGAAAATGGAAAAGAAGGTGGTCAGCAGCAGCTGCACCCTCTCATTGCTGGTTTTGGTTGAATTGTTTCTGGTTTCCCCAAATCAGTGCTGTCATGTTTTCCTCCCATGATGGGCTTTACCCCGAAACTGTGATGTCAAAAAACAAAAACAAAAACAACATTCTTTTCTCATGTTGATTTTGTCGCCTACATTTTCCAAACAGACAGGTAAGTAAAAAATGGACACCCTCTCACTTTGCTGTTCTGTTTGTCTAGACTTAAAAGCAAAAGCCACCAGAGGATTGATTGTGACACTCTAATCTCGTGTCTTATTTATGGTTTATATTGCTGTGATGAAATACCATTCCAATGGCAAGCTGTGGACAGGAAGGCTTATTTCATCTTTCACTTCTACCCTACCTTTTATCATCAGTGGAAGTAAGGTAAGGTGTTAAAAACAAATAGATAGGAATTGAAATTGAAACAATATACGATTTTCTAATCATGGATTTCATGCATTACACTAGGGAAGAAACTTCATATGTGTAGTTCTGTTATAACTCCTTGACACCAATTTTATGTTTACGGGTTTTCTAATCATGGCTTTCTTAGCTTTGTTTCTTAAACAACTAAGGACCACCTGCCACCACGCTCATTTTGATGGCTCCTCACACATCAATCCTTTATCAGGATAATACCTGAAATGTTTTCCTTTAGGCCAGTATTTTAGAAATATTTTCTGAACTGAGATTCCTCTTCCCAGGTAACTCTAATTTATGTCAAGTTGAGAATAATTAACTAAGACCCTGAAAGTAAAAGTAAACATCCTCTCAGCTATTTTATGACAATGATGTCACAAACTACTAATTGATATTTTGATTTTCAATGTCAAAATAAATGGATAATTAGAAACATACTGGAAAATACATTCACCAGAATAAGCAATCACTAAATTTTTTATATTGAGATTTATGGGCATATTGATGGGTCCCAAGTTAGCATGCAAGGGTCATCAGACTCAGAAACATTGTTTTGTTATTAACATACATTAGAATCTTTTAAATAAGATCCACACCCACCTCTGAAAATAATGTTGGCCATTGAATCATATATTCAGATATGGATAATTGTTGCCCCTGTGAAGCTCTTGGAGAAAATGTACCCACTTTCACCTGTAGTGAAAGACCTGTTGGGAAATTCCAAATGTTATTAATATCATACACTGCATCTGCCTTCCTTTTCCTATCCAGAACCACAAGGTCTCCTGCAGGATTTTTCATCTGAATGTTCTTCAGAAAAGGTTGAATCTAAACGAGATGTGAAATCCTGTCATAAAATTGGTGTCAAGGAGTTATAACAGAACTACACATATGAAGTTTCTTCCCTAGTGTAATGCATGATAGTAATGATGTTTTAGAGAAAGTATCTACAACATAGAACAAAGGAAAACCCAGGAGGAATCAATGATCATTGAGTTTCTAAAATGTCATTTTTCTAGAGAATTATTAACCCAAGCATTACCAAATGATGAAGGATTATATAGTAAATAATTCTCAACTTCTAAACAATGTAGCTACCTCATCCTATTTTTTGAATTTCTATGATCTTCAGTGGGGAACATGAAGTTACTTGAGTTTGTTGGACAATCAGGAATGCTTAAGAGATCATATTAATTATTGATGTACAAGAATATATGACATGAGTTTTGCTATTTGTTATGTGAGAAATGAAAAATAAAATCTATATTTTCACATTGAGTTATTAATAGGAGAAGAAATTGATGTTGTTTCTACCAAAAGGAGTATTATTCTCTTAAATGAAAACTTCAACTTGAGAAGTATTACCCCCACTCATCGTGTACATTGACATGGGCATGCGTTGATATCTAATCCCTGAAATATACAATACCAACTCGTGTTTAATTAAAGAAGAACAGGAATCTACAGTAATAACTAGATTGAGAGCACTTGCAGCCTCTGGTGTCACGTTCCTGCTTACATTACAACGAAAGGGACATTACCTGCCAGGGGGACGACATAGTCCTGTCTTCATTTGCCTCTGGTTGAACTTGTACTTGATTGAGGGTCATCTCATGGAAACTGTGGGCCACAGCATACACAGCATTGTATGCATTGTAACTCTCTTCATTGTAAATCTCATGGCCATGTCAATATTGTTCCCTAGCAACAATTCCAAAGAGGCATTGGGAGACAGTTTTGAAAGATCTGACAACTGGAGTGCAAAGGTGAGTAGTTGAAATACAAGTTCCAAAAGATATGAAGATAAATGTCTTCTGGGTACTTTATAGGGGTGACTTCCTGCATAAATTTTGTGAAACCCAAAATATTTCCATGATGGTATGAAAAAAATGAGACTCCCATGGAATGAATCTAACATGGTATACCCATAAAACCTGTGACCACCCCATTTTGAGTTCATGACCCAAACATTCCTAGATATGAACTTTCCCCGTGTATTTACTATTACAGTTAATAAAGAAGTGCTGTCACCATAAATTATAATCACGTTTGCTGATGATTTCAAAATATGCACCAGAGTATGCAGAGGAATTGAATATAATGATTCCCCTAGAACTGGTACTGTGTCCACAAAAGCTATGCAGACTCCATTCCTGTCCAGCTCCCTTCTCAAGTCTGATACAATCTGAGCACTTCTGCGGTCACTTGTGATGAGCAGTCCCGCCCACTTCCAGCTGAAATGAAGCATCAATGAAGCAATGCCACGTGACAGAGATGTGTCCTTGGGAGCCACCTGATACAGAGATGGAAACTGGCTTCCTTCGGTCAGCACAGGATCAAAAGGCCCAGTGGTGAGCTGAAAGGAAGGCAGTACTTTAGTGGTAGAACTAGCATTGCCGTGAAGAACGATCTCAGTCTTGAACAACAGATCAAAGTGGCAGGGATGAAAATCTGCACAACAGATTTTACAGTCAGATACTACATCCCTATAAGTTTCAGAAAATTACTGAAGTCTCAAGGTTTCAATTTATCCTGTTCACTGTTCATCCTCTTTCTTGCATTTCAAAGTAAACAATAGGAGTGTGTCTTCATCTGTCTCTGTAGCTGTCCTTTTATAGTGAGTAATTAAATCCTTTCACTTTTATTTTGCACACAGTTATAATGTGCGAAAAGAGACCTGCCTGCCCATCATGCATGCCACTCTCACTCACCTGAGGAAATTTGTAAAGATGCAGCAATGTCCCCATGAGTTCAGATGTTTTCCCTGATGTTCCTGTAAGTAAAGCAGCTGATTTGCTCTCTTTTCTACAGAAGTAATTAGGGCTGAGAAAGCTCAAATCTGTGAACCAATGAAACACACTCTCTAAAACCTTCACTTCAGCATATCCAACATTGTAAACCTCAATTCCCAGAGAGGTGTTTGGTAAAAGATGGGAGTTGCTGTTGATTTCCTCGATGGCAAATAACATGGCCTTAAAAAACCAAGCTGGTGGTTTTGCTCCATCAGACTGCATAGAAGTGTTACAGCATTCAGGTGGGAACTCAAAACAATCCAATCTACAATGTAAATGCAATGGCTTCTACAGTTTGAAAGCTTGAATTTTGTTTGAACACATAATTTCCCATGTGCTAATGAATGGTTTTGATTAAAATTGTGTGATATAACATTCCCCCAAACTGTGAAATGCAATTGTTTAATTAAAGCCACCAGGTTTCTGAGACAATTTGGTATGTATGAACTCCCTCATTGAATTCAGTCTATCTGTGGCAATAGTTGGCTCTTTTATAGTTATGTATTTACCATAGGTTGCATGTGTATATGCTGTGCATTAGTATTTCTGTCTCTGATGTGTTTGTATATACATCTCTTGGGGGGAAATCTTTGTATGACAACTTCTCTGACTGTATTTGTTGTTTAGCCCACTTTAGATTATGTGCCTGAGTTGTCACCACTACACATGCCAGAGAGGCTTTTGGAAATTTTCTTGTCTCTTCTTCCCATCTCCCCGAAAGAGCACTTTCATGCCCATTTTGATGTGGGTTCTATGGATCTGAACTCATGTTGCTCACTTTTGTTACTTTTTTTTGTACATATGTCAATGTTCATAAACCAAGATTTATATTATTGTTAACATTTTCAAATTGTTCTAAGTCTAGTTGGGGACCAAAATGCTTATCATATCAAGACACTATTTAGTTGATTCATAAACACACAATATTATTCTTTTTCATATTGGAAATGTCCAATTGGAGAGATTACATTAATTTAAGTTTATGTGAAATGAATAAGACATTATAATTCTCAATACAGAATGGTGGTCATGGAACCTCCTATTTAGTTCCAAGCTTTTACAAGTAGGGCAGAGCTTCTTAAGTGAAGCATTCTAAATGCAATCATTAATATTATTTCTTATACCCCATGTAAGGGTACTCTCACAACTAACAAAAGAAAATACTCAGTTGCAAAGAAAGTAACTGAGATAACATGAGTTATCAAAGCAGAATGAGCAATTTCAGGGGTGCCCAGGAGAACTAATAAATCTACACAAATCTCTTGAACTAAGCTTAGGGAAAATTGTGGAATATGGGCAGAAAGAATTTTGAAGAGTCAAGATGACCTGGAAAAATAATTTGACATATTTTGTCTTAGAAATAACAGAGAAGGTACAACACACATTACCCACAATATGGCTGCTTATAAAGAAGTAACTATGACAACTGTAGACATGCTTCCTCAGGGAAGTATTCTCATGGATGGCCATCCATAGACGCAGGATGCAGGCAACTAATATGCTGAAAACAGGATGAAATATATTTTTTATAGATGATACCTAATCAAATTATCCAACCCAAAGTAGCAGCCCAAACATATATGTGGTGATATTTATTTGTGCTGAAATGTGATTTTATTTGTATCTTAATAAGTAAAGTTGCCTGGGGGGTCAGAGCTAATAGCACATTTAGCAAAGTTCATGTAGAACAATAATCACATGCAAGCAGTTTTGTGTTCAAGACAAGCCACATAAACACATATAAATCCATACCACATAAAAATAGTCTGTATAACAGGAGGAGGGAAATAATGTTTGGGTTTACTAACCATAAAGCAAAACAGAAAGTCATAAAAAGACAGAACAAGGAGTAGGTTCTTTATAAAGAGCATACAGCAAAAGTAAACATATTTAATCTCAGTTCAATACTGCTGATCTCTAGCTTTTAACTTGATTTGGCTTTGTTTTTATTTAAATAAAACTGTTACATATATACAAGAAATTAAATGGATTCAACATAGTAGTTACATATTTTGCTATATAAGTAACATATAACTATATAAAAGGAGCCATTAACGATTTGATATGAATTTAGCGAAAAGTAACCATTTGATTATGGCTCTTTGTTGACATCTCCGACTTATGCAATTTGTCGCAACTACACATCTGAAATGTGATGCACTTTCATGCCCATTTTGATGTGGGTTCTATGGATCTGAACTCATGTTGCTCACTTGTTTTGTAACCACTTCATATGCTCTGGCATCCCCTTATCTTTGCAATAATGACTTGTAACAAAGAAGATAACATTTTTGAAAGGTTAAAAGTATGCATACAATGAAGAAAACAAACTTTCAACATGTAATGTTCATAAACCAAGACTTTATTATTGTTAATTTTTCAAATTGTTCTCTAGTTGGGGACCCAAAATGCTTATTCATATCAAGACACTTTTAGTTGATTCATAAAACACAATATTATTCTTTTTCATATTGGAAATGTCCAATTGGCAGAGATTAATTAATTTAAGTTTATGTGAATGAATACAGACATTACATTTCTCAATACAGAATGGTGCATCAGGAACCTCCTATTTAGTTCCCAAGCCTTTTACAAGTAGGGCAGAGCTTCTTAAGCTTGAAGCATTCCTAACTGCATCCATTAATATTTTTCTTATACCCACATGTAAGGGTAGCTCTCACAACTAACAAAAGAAAATACTCAGTGCAACAGAAGGTAACTGAAGAATAACATGAGTTATCAAAGCAGAATGAGCAATCTTCAGGGGTGCCCAGGAGAACTAATAAATCTACCACAAATCTCTTGCAACTAAGCTTAGGGAACATTGTGGAATATGGGCAGAAAGATTTTGAGAGTCAGATGACCTGGAAATATTTGACATCATTTGTCTTAGAAATAACAGAGAAGGTACATACACGATACCCCCACAATATGGCTGCTTATAAAAGAATGTAACTATGACAACTGTAGACATGCTTCCTCAGGGGAAGTATTCTCATGGATGGCCATCCATAGACGCAGGACTGCAGGCAACTAACTACTGCTGAAAACAGGATGAAATAATCATTTTTATAGATGAATACCTAATCAATTATCCAACCCCAAGTACTCAGCCCCCAAACCATATATGTGGTGATATTTTATTTGTGCTGAAATGTGATTTTATTTGTATCTTAATAAGTAAAGTTGCCTGGGGGGTCAGAGCTAATAGCAAGCCATTTAGCAGAAGTCTGGCAGTGGTAGCACACACCCTTAATCCCAATCACATGACAGACAGATCTCTGTGTGTTCAAGGACATAGCCAGCATGGAGACACATGCCTTTAATCTCAATACCAACCATAGAAAACCTGGAGGTCTGTATAGACAGGCAGTGATGAGGAGGTCATGTGGTTGGGTTTACAACCAGTGAGAAGGCAGAACAGAAAGTCAATAAAAAGACAGACACACAGGAAGTAGGTCTCTTTCTGAGGGGAAGGACGGCAGTGACAGCAAAGGGTTAGAAGGCAGTTTTAAGTCTCAGCTCTCAGCTACTGCTCTGATCTCTAGGGCTTTTAACTCTGCATTTGGCTCTGTGTTTCTTATTTAATAAAACTGTTACACATATACGTGCAAGCAACATTAAATGGATTCAACAGGTAGTAGTTACATAGTTTTGCCTATATATGTAACAGTAATAACTATATAAAAGGAGCCCATAAATTTAGGATAAATGGGATATATGAGAAGGTATAAAAGAGTACAACAATGGAGAATTTTGCTGAGGAATACAAGGAGTCAAATGATATAATTACATGATGACTATAATAAAATATTATAAAGAAAGACACAAATTATAACAATGTATATATATATGTATAAAACTATTCTAGAATCATATTATGTCTTAACTAACTTAATCACCATATCCCTGAACATATGGAAACACATGTACACTGAAGAATAAGCTTAGTAGATAAAATAATGACATGTTGTTGGTCTATATCTAGACATCACTCTCTCCCCAATGCATGAATAATTTTTCAGTGACAAGTAAACTGAATTAGGAGAAAAAACTTATCTTCATATTAAAAATCATACAAACATAGACTCGCAGATATGTTACTCCTGTGAAAAGAGGTAACACACTTGTTTTGAGACCATCCTAAGAATGAATTGCTCTATCCTGGCACTTCCTTCCCTCTCCTCAGCGTTTCTGACAGTATATGCATGTTGTAGAATAAAGATGCCTGAGCAATCTGTCTCAGAAGTTGTCACATAAGAACAATGTTGAATATAGCAATTTACTCTAACACCATGATTGTTATATTCCTTGGCTTCCAATTCTGTGGTATATGTAGTTATTTCCAAAAAAACTGAAAGATGAAAATGAAACGAGAACACAATTTTGTAACTCAAAAATTGTTCTCACTAAAAATAGAAAGGAAAGTCCTGGGAGTTACAAGAGAAAGCACAGTGCCACAGAAGCAAACAAGGTAAATAAATTCCTAGAGTCAACCTCTTTTTTCCCCTTAGGGCAATGATTCATTTAAGTTATGACAGTGTCAAATCATCATCTGGCTGAAGAGGACTTGAAGGGTCATCTCCATATATTTACCACACATGGGTTATGATTAAAGGTATGTGACTCAGAACCCACTGGACACAGTGCTAGGGAATAAAACTCATGCCTTGAGCATGCTTGTAAAGTACTCTGCTATCTATGAATCATCCTTATCCATTCATTGTCATTACAGTACAATGAAACACAATCAGGAAAATGGAGACAGTTCCCATAGAAAAGGAATTAACCTAGCAATAACTATAGTAGCTACATAGATAGTTATAAATTCTCATAAGTATAAAAATTATATCAGAATCTATATCTTTACTAATATTAAGTACAAGACAAAAGCAATTCAAAAGAAGCTTAAAAATCTTAACCCATCATATTTGTCCAATACAATTTACAAATTTATTGGAAACCAAATGAAAATGGTTTGTTTATGGTAGTTTAAATTGTATTTATGATAATTTAAGGACATAGAAAACCATACATACATCTTTTCATCATGATGAAATGCCAACTTTATGAGCAGGAAAGTATGTGTTATGCCTTTTACATATGATGGAATATATATTATATATATATATATATATATATATATATATATAGTGTTCCACATAAGCAGAAATTTGAAAAACATAAGAAAGAAGTCAATAAATGTGCCAAGTGCATTGCTCACAGAAATAGAAAACCAACAACTAAATTCTTATGACAAAAACTAAGTAGGATCAACCATGGTGGCATGTGTCAATGATGATAACACCAAGAATGTAGATGCAGGCAGATGTGAATTCCAAACCAGCTTCTTCTATGTCATGGGTTTCAGGCTATCCCTGGATGTTCAGTGACCCTATCTCAAAAAAAATGGGAATAAAAAACAACAATGATGTGTAGACACAATATTCATAAAAAATAGCTGAGTTAGAGGCCCTCCATTAAATGACTCTAAGATGCAGTAGAAAGAAAAGGCAATCAAAATAGTCAGCTTTGACTATTAAAGCAGACTCAGATCTCTGGTTCAGGATAAAGTCTGAACACCTAGTCCCATCAATTAGAATCAAGGGATTTCTTACGGAGGTGTGAAGAAAAAACTGGAGAGAGCACATTTTCAGTGAAAATCTGGAAAATACAGAAAGTCACATGTGTAAGACTGATACATTTGATGGTTTTCTCATCCTATATAATATCATCTCAAATTGTATAAAATATCTAAAAGGAAAACATCAAGCTATGCAACACATACAAGCACTTTGTGTAGGCATAATTTGTTAGATTCATAATTAACAAAAGAAACAAGATTTGACATATAGAAGGACAGAAAAATAAAACCAATATGTAGAGTCATAGAAAGATGTGACGAAGAGAACAGATGCTGGATAAGAAAGGCTTTTGCAAATGATTCAGCTAACAAATAATTAATACACAAAATACACCATGCAGTTACAGGACCCAGTTAACAGACTTCCCAAGTAATGCAATTAGAACAGACAGTGTCATCTAAAAGGATAATGCCATAATTTCCTTGTGCAGATGTGAGAAACACCATGATCAAATGTAACATGGTCAAGAAATGATTAATTTCATTTCACTTTATGCTTAATGATTCAGGGAAGCCAAATCAAGAATTCAAGGCAGGAACTGAAGTAGAAATCATGGAGTAATGATGGCTTCTCCACTGATTGATCAGTTTGCTTTCTAATACAACCCAAGACCTGCTGTGGAATATTGTTCTGTATGCTGTGAATATGTGTTGATCTGATTGGTTGATAAGTGAAACACTGATTGGCCAGTAACCAGGCAGGAAGTATAGGCTGGATAAGCAGACAAGGAGAATTCTGGGAAGAGGAAGGCTGAGTTAGGAGTCACTAGCTAGACACAGAGGAAACAAGATGACAAGGCAGAACTGAGAAAAGGTACCAAGCCACATGGCTAAACATAGATAAGAATTATGGGTTAATTTAAGTGTAAGAGGTAGTCAGTAGTAAGCCCGAGCAAATAGCCATAGAGTTTGTAAATAATATAAGCTTCTGAGTGATTATTTTATAAGTGAGCCACAGGACTGCGGGGGCCTGGTGGGACCGGAGAAACCTTACTACTACAAATGGCACCCAGACATGGTGGCAAGAGTTTCCACCTAAAACCTGAGAGAGCTTAAGAAGAGATTATAAATGTAGCTAAGAGCACTTTCCTAATTTGTGTCACTCATGGTGGGCTAAAGTACAGTGATGTGTCCTGTGGCTATGGCAGGTTTAAGGCATGTGTGCTTGAGCTACAGCATGGCTGATTCCCACTGAAGTACACTGAGACATCTCCAAACTGTGCAGCATGGTGCGTGGTGGATATAGCTTTTCCTAGTACAAAAAAAAAAAAAAGTGAGAAACAAAAGGTTTCGGGGCTACAGGCTTCTGGAGGAAGTTAACTCCCAGAGTTAGCAGAGAACATGGCTCCCTGAGCTAGTGGTAAATTACCCCTGACATGTTGGAAAGCTGAAATGGGTGGAGTCAGCAGCCAAGGCTGATTCTTCTGCCTAGCCAGTCTGCAGTTTAGAGCAATAGATTCATAGTTAGTCATATTCCAATGAAATAAAACTTTAAATGGTTTACAGTGTGTGTGAAAATGTACATAGGCTTGAAAGAGAGAAGAAAATGAATATAGACAGTTATATAAAGAAATAGTTTTAAAAACTAAAGTTTTTAAAGAGACAGTTAAAGTAATATAAAAAAAAAATAAGCCACATAAAGATGGAAATCACACAGAGTCTGAATTATATTGTCTTTTGGATTTTTAACTGCAGAAAGACATTTGATTGTAAAGGCTGATGAGTTTATATATATATATATATATATATATACATATATATATATATATATATATATATATTGAATAAATTCATTATAGAGTTTGAAAAACGTGTGTGTGTGTGTGTGTGTGTGTGTGTGTGTATCTTGACTTGAAAATTTTTGACTAAGTATACACTGCTTTAGAAAACAGGTTCTGCTTTTGTTTCTACAGAAGATGAGAACCTGTGGATTGCTTTCAGGGTAATATGGTTTGACCAACCAAGACCATCTGAAAGGTCTCTGATGATACCATGGCGCAGATGATCCAACATCCAGAACAGATTCCAGGCAAATGGCTCAGAGAACACAGTGTCACAAACTGTTCCAGTCAGGACTTGACCATAATTCTTAATTTTCTTAGGATCCCCATAATACTACCAATGCCCCCATCAGCAGGAAGTAGCCTAGAATAATATGCCCACATCCCCAAAAATGGATTATGGATATTTGTCTTTGCTTAGATTGTTGATTACAAATTGTTATTGGTCATAGTCAATCTCTTTCTAAAAGAAGAAAAGGGGATATAATATAAAAATATAGGATATAGATATAATAGAATAAAAGGGTAGATTATTGAATCTACTTTTAAAAAGCAACAACTTACTTAAAATATTTTACAATGCTATAAATTTTACTTTATTGATACAAATTTAAAGTTAATTTTGTTACACTAGGTATATATTTCTACTCTTGTTTAAGATATTATGTTTGTGTAGCTCGTTTGAAATTATACTGTATAATTAAGAAAGAAAGGTCAATAATTAGTCTTCTATGACAGTCAAACTTATAGTCATGTTAGTTAAGTTTTCTAGGTATACATAGATATAATTCAACTATATAGGTAATCTTCAAACACTTCAAAGCCCTACAGAATTTAAATATTTAACATTTTTAATAATTTAAACATTTAAAATGTTTTAAAAACTTAGACTTTTCTGGACAATGACATGTTTGCTCCTGGCAACACCAATTACTTCAAGGAGAATGATGGGCATTGAATAAATTCATTATAGAGTTTGAAAAACGTCAAGGCCTATAGGCTGAAGATAAATGTCTCCAATGTTACAGAAGAACTTTGGATGATTGTCCAGGCAGGCAGCTGTCTCTGTCATTTCTAGATTTTTGGAATTTGCTTACAATGCTTTTCCTGTATATTTAGATGATATTATATCCTTCTGAGGTCTTTGATGTAGTTGAAGACTAGATAATTATAATTATAATTTTCCTTGGTTATAATAAAAGATAAATTAGAAATAAAACTTTAGACTCACAAATATAGGATAGATAGAATATTTTCTTTAATTTTGCCAAATATAAATAGACTAGATATTGTAACTGTAATTCTTGCTTGACAATGGTTCTATTATATGTAATTTTACTATGTTAAAGTTAAAACCTTCCTTTTTGATTAGACAGAAAAAGGGAAGTGCTGTGGAATGTCATTCTGTATGCTGTGAATGTGTGTTGCTCTGATTGGTTGATAAGTAAAACACTGATTGGCCAGTAGCCAGGCAGGAAGTATAGGCTAGATAAGCAAACAAGGAGAATTCTGGGAAGAGGAAGGCTGAGTCAGGAGTCACCAACCAGACACAGAAGAAACAAGATGACAAGGCAAAACTGAGAAAAGGTACCAAGCCACATGGCTAAACATAGATAAGAGTTATGGGTTAATTTAAGTGTAAGAGGTAGTCAGTAATAAGCCTGAGCAAATAGCCATAGAGTTTGTAAATAATATAAGCTTCTGAGTGATTATTTTATAAGTGAGCCACAGGACTGCAGGAGCCTGGTGGAACTGGAGAAACATTACAACTACAAAGACCTCCTGACAAATCTTGGCAATGCCCACAGTGGGCAATTCTTCAGTTGTGGTTTCTTCTCCTCAGTTCACTCCAGTTTGTGTGAAGTTGTCAGAAACCAAAAGCACAGTCATGTACTAATACAATAACTCCAATGGTCAAAATGTTTTTAAAATAATTTCCTCATTTCATTATTTTTCATGGAAAGGCATTTCATAACCAGTGTGAGCAATCATCTCTCTTGAGTTACAATGTTACTGTTAAAGGGACTAGGTCACACATACTGCTGATGGTGTAGAGGAGGAGGAATCGCATATACAGCTGCTAGTGCTATACCCATCACCAAAAACTATGCATGTTCATTTAAGGAGAGCTAAGGAAAACCCAGCTAGTCCACTTCTCTGGATATCAAAGGAAATGTTGTAGGCATAATTGACCATGCTTCTTGATTAGCAGATTACATGCAACTGCCCTTTAAACACAGCGATCTGGATGAACTAGTGATTTCTACATGGGAGGGACTGTGAAGACTGAAGGTGTAAATTTAGGCTGGAGAGTTATGACTCAAGAATAATTTGAGTGAATAATAATATCTAATGACCCCCATTGAACATCATAAATTGTATTGCATATAATGCGTAACAAATATAGGTAAGACCCTCAAATCTCCAAACACAAAGCAATGATGTGGATGTTGACAAATCAACCAAACAGACTTGAGCATTACATTTAAATCCTGCTCAAAAATATAATATACCATAAATATATACAACTATTAAATTAATGAAAAAAATTTAAAGGAGATATTTAGTAAGTGCCATTATTTGATCATTTAATGTTCTATAATCTGCTGGATTATCATCCAGCATCACAAAAATAAAAATATCAAACTCCTGAGTTCTTTAAAATTTGCTAAATATTTTTTGAATATGCACAATTTTGGGGAGATTTTGTCAATGTGAAAACTTTAAAATTTAGTGTAAATATATTAGAAAGTGGAAAATTAAACTTCAGAAATGAAATATAGATCCATTTAGGTACCAAATCTAGAGATCAACCAATAGGAAAAGTCAGTAAACTGAAAATATCCTCTGTGTTTGTAAATGTTTCCTCCATGACAGCATTTCATTGACAGTCTGAGAAGGTATAGTATAGTAACAGAGTAACAGTCTGCATAAGCATGAAGCAAAATAATGTGCTCCTATGAATTAATTTACATTATCAGAAAGTATATTTTATGTCTGTTGAATTGTAATGTGTCATCTCTGAACAATGACAATAGGAAAAGAAAATCAATTACAACCTGGGAAATACAAATGTCATTATTGTGAGCTATAATGCCAACCCCACTGCTCATGGTTTTGGTTCATTGTAATTGTGATGATTATATTTGTGCACATAGAACCTGAATGTGGAAAAAAATGGACTGATGACTGTCAGAAGTCATATTTCTAAATGACTATGCACTCTTTAACAGTAATATAAAAGACTTAATCAGAAACACGAAAAAGTTTTGTATACTTTGGTGTATATCCTATCTTCTACAAACACACACATTTAAAAAATGTGTTACATAAGGCATATATATTTATCATACCCAGAAAATCAAAAATTTCTATCTCAGAAATCTATTTCCTTATATCATGACATGTTAAATCATGACAAGGCATTGCCCTCTATTCATATTTGACATTCTGGACACTTCAGTCTATTTTACTGCCAGTGTGTTCTTTGTAGGAAGACTGCTACTGCTGTACCGTCTGGAGGGACACAGGCATAGTGCACAGCGGTACCTGAGCTGGTGAAACTGGACAGCAGAAGAAAAGAAGAATTATGGGGAGACTTATCTCTTGTAGAGGTCCACATGAAAAATTTCAACTAGTTATAAAGTTTGGATTCCTCTGATCATGTTTTCTATTTCAATGTCAGACAAAATGTGAAAAGATGTGTTCACTGGCTAATGATGATTCACATCTGAACTATTTCCCTTCCCCACTGTCTGGACCTGATGACTCACCACCATACCAAGGTGCTAGCAAAGTGTTTCAATGTCACATACACCAGAATCTGTCCCACACTTTCAGCAATTTTCCATCAACTGATCACAGGCTGTACCTTGATTACATATTTTTATTTCCTCATTTTGAGTTCAGAGTTGAATACATGCTTCTTTCTCCATTTTAGATTATTTTATGGATTCCCTACACTGATAGACCTACCTGCGTGATACCAAGTATGCCTTACTTCCTTTACAAAGAAATACACATGGTTATTTCTCTATAAATTCACCAAGTTGACTGAAACATACTAAACAAACTGTCTACATCTATGCCTACAGAATTGAGAGTGTCTAATGAAGAGCCCTCAGTGGACATAATCTCATAGAATATGTCTACATGAATATATACATAAAATCAAGCAAAGGTATAATGGAAAAATATGGATCTAATAAGTAAATGTTAAAAAAATTCTGAGAATCAAAAAATGTGGGGGAAATCTATTTTCAAAACTCTGAGAAATGTTAAAGATAGAAAATATTAGGTAAGAGGATTAAACTTTTAATTCTGACATTCCTGCAACCAAATCAGAGGCAGATGACACAGGCAAATCTTCAGCTCATTGAACCTGAGGAAGAATTTCAAAGTGTCTGCTTTCAAAGGCATTATCTCCTCTAACAGAAGCACATTTGAAATTCCACAATTCCCTAAAATGCTGTGCTAGTTGCTGCTAAACACCCATGTACTGCAGAGCTAGAACTGCCAGCCTAGACTACAGAGTGAAGCCCTGTCTCAAAAAATAAACAGATTAAACATAAAGGCTAGGGATTTAGCTCATTTGGTAGAGTGCTGGCCTAATATGCATGAAGCATATCCTCAGAGTCTGAGGAGTTACCAGAAGCACAAGATACATCCACAAACTGCAATTGGCAAATATGGAACATAAACCACTAAAACCAAATCTCCCTCTTCCCACTTGAGAGGACAAAAGGAGTCAATGAGAAAACAAAATTAAAGAGAGGATCTGGGAAGTACAGACAGGGAGCCTCAGATGGAAAATATATGCAATAATGATGTTCAAGCAACACATTTCCTAGGATGCATGGATCTTACAAAATAATGAGTCAATACAATATACTTACAATACCAGATGTTCTCCATCCAAAGGTACTGTTTTCCTATTTATTTTACTTCTTTCTGGGAAATAAAAACAAACAGGGAAAAATGCACCAATGACCATTGACCCATCACTGTGTAATCGATATTTTTTTCTGGTAGGCAGGAAGAGGTTACAGTTGTACAGATGAGAGTTGGCATCTTCAAAAGCAGGTCATAAAAACCCAAGATAACAGCATATTACTAGAAGTCTCTGCCAAGATGTAAGTCTTGGGGTTGTGGGACACAAAGTGTGTAACCTGTATATATACAGCTCATGTGCTTATGTGTATGTATGCTTATAATGTTGTTGATGACTGAATTTGTCATTGTAATCAGCCTGAGATGTTTCCACTGATCCTTTCCATTACCACTTGAGAGTTCTGTGGTTCTTTCTCCTTCAGGCCATGCATCTGAGGCACCACACTCAGTGAAAAACAAGTTAATTGTATTGACACATTTTCTTCTCCAGCAACAATCACAAGTATATCCTCCAAGGCTTTAAGCTCCCTGGATTGGACTCTCCTTTTGTGTATTTGGCCACAAGGGTTTACCAACAAGGAGTTCATATGAGAGCCCTTGAGAATGTTGTAAATATATTACATCAGAGCAAGCCATGTTTGGTGAAAAATGTACAGGCAAGGAAAGTATCACCCCAGCCATTGTTAAGTTAAATTAAAAGGGTACCATAATCTCCAAACTTAATACTACTGATCTTATCATTTCTTTTTATTTTCCTACTAGTCTAAGGATTCAGAGAGCATTCTGTCTATGATACATGCATGTCTACTTATCAATATTATGTCCATCCTCTGCTCCAGACAGTTTGTGTCTCATTCTTGGGAAACCATCTATCCAGTTGAACTTCTCACTACAAATTAGTTACTTAATTTCATTGCAGAAATCAATTGTTCCTCATTACATCTCATCTTTGATCTTCTATGCTATTGCTCTCTGTTTTTTGTTTTTTGTTTTGTTTTGTTTTTTTTAATCAAGAAAGGGTTTCTCTGTGTAGCTTTGCGCCTTTCTTGGAACTCGCTTGGTATCCCAGGATGGCCTCGAGCTCACAGAGATCCACCTGGCTCTGCATCCCGAGTGCTGGGATTAAAGGCGTGCACCACCACTGCCCAGATGCTCTCTGTTTTTATTCATGCTGGAACACTGAATGTATATGTACTCACTATCCTTTTTTGTGGGAAACAAAGTTTTTTAACTACAAATAAATAAATATATAGATTCATGATTATATTCCCCATGAAACATATGCAAAGGAATCAGCCTAGCCCCACAATAGCTTTGTAAATTCAGCAGCAAAATAAAAGAAAATCTCTCCAGATGTGCTGACACATGTCTGTAATGCACTAGGGAGGTTGAACCAGGAGGATTAGCAGTTCAAGGCATCCTCAGCTACAGATTGAATCTAAAGCCTGGGGTGCCTGAGACCTTGTTGCAAAGGGGAAAAAGGTTAATTCCAATCCAAATAGTAAACCATTACATATCCTTGCCCAAACCCTGGTTTTTTTTTATTAAGAAAAACATTTTTTATTCATTTTACATACCAATCACAGATTTCTTCTTCCCTCCTTCCAACACTCCCTCCTCCCTTCCCCCAACCCAGCCCTCATTGCCTCCTACAAGAAGGTAAGGCCTCCCATGAGGAGTTAGCAGAGCCTGGTACATTCAGTAGAGGTAGGTCCAAGCCCCTCCCCCTGCCTCAAGGCTGTGCGAGGTGTCCCAACATAGAGAGTGTACTCCAAAAAGCCTGCTCATTCACCAGGGATGGATTCTGATCCTACTGCCAGGGGCCCCTTAAGCAGATCAAACTACACAACTGTCTGGCTTATGCAAAGGGCCTACTCCAGTCCCATGGAGGCTCCACGGGTGTTGGTCTAAATTTCATGAGTTACCACTAGTTAGGTTTGGTTGTCTCTGTGGGTTTCCCCATCATGATCTTGATGACCCTTCATCATAGAATCCCTCTTCTTTCTCTTTGATTGGACCCCTGGAGCTCAGCCTGGTGTGTGGCTGTGGAGCTCTAAATCTGCTTCAATCAGTTACTGGAGAAAGGCTCTATGATGACAGGGTATTCATCGATCTGATTACTGAGGTCAGCCAGCTCAAGCACCCTCTCCACTACTGCCAGTAGTCTAAGCTGGGGTCATTCTTGTGGATTCCTGGGAACTTCCCTAGCACCTGGTTTCTCCCTATCCCCATGATGTCTCCCTCTATCATGGTATGTCTTTCATTGCTCTCCCATTCCATCCCTGTTCCAGCTTTACCATGCCATTCTCTTGTGTGCTCATCTCCCATCCCCTACCCTTAATTTCTCACCCCCATTCCCAATTTACTCATGGAGATCTTATCTATTTCCCCTTGCCAGTGTGATCCATATGTCCCTCTTTGGGTCCTTCTTGTTATCTAGCTTCTCTGGAGCTGTGGGTTGCAGTCTGAGTGTTCTTTGCTTTATATCTAGTACCCACTTATGAGTGAGTACATACCATGTTTGTCCTTCTGGGTTTGGGTTACCTCACTCAGCATGATATTTTCTAGTTCTATCCATTTGCCTGCAAATTT
This sequence comes from Peromyscus leucopus, assembly GCF_004664715.2. Classification (NCBI taxonomy): domain Eukaryota; kingdom Metazoa; phylum Chordata; class Mammalia; order Rodentia; family Cricetidae; genus Peromyscus; species Peromyscus leucopus. The sequence continues at coordinate 37,275,534 of NC_051082.1, forward strand.
CATGCTGTCATTGTTTTTCTCTGCTGAGTAGTACTCCATTGTATATATGTACCACATTTTCTTAATCCATTCTTTAGTTGACGGGCATCTAGGTTGTTTCCAGGTTCTGGCTATTACGAATAAAGCTACTATGAACATGGTTAAACATGTGCCCTTGTGGTATGATTGGGCATTCCTTTGGTCAATGCCTAATAGTTGTATAGCTGGGTCTTGAGGAAGATTGATTCCAAATTTTCTGAGAAATTGCCATACTGATTTCCAAAATGGCTGTACAAATTTGCACCCCCACCAATAGTAGAGGAGTGTTCCCCTTGCTCCACATCCTCTCCAACAGAAGCTCTTATCATTGTTTTGAATCTTAGCCTTTCTGACAGGTGTAAGATGGTATCTCAGAGTCATTTTGATTTGCATTTTCCTGCTGACTAAGGATGTTGAGCAATTCCTTAAATGTCTTTCAGCCATTTGAGATTCTTCTGCTGAGAATTCTCTGTTTAGCTCTGTAGCCCATTTTTAGTTGAATTGTTTGGTATTTTGATGTCTAGTTTCTTGAATACTTTATATATTCTGGAGGTCAGCCCTGTGTCAGATGTGGGGTTGATGAAGCTCTTTTCCCATTCTGTAGGCTGTCATTTTGTCATATTTACAATGTCCTTTGATTTACAGAAGCTTCTCAGTGTTAGGGAAGTCCCATTTATTAATTGTTTCTCTCAGTGTCTGTGCTACTGGTGTTATATATAGAAAGTAGCCTCAATATGTTCAAGACTACTTCCTACTCTCTCCATTTAACTTGATGTTGGCTGTTGGTTTGCTGTCAGTTGCCTTTAATATGTTTAGATATGTTCCTCCTGAACTCTTCAAGACCTTTATCATGAAGGAGTGTCATATTTTGTCAAAGGTTTTTCGGCATCTAACGAGAAAATCATGTGGTTTTTTCTTTCAGTTTGTTTAGATGGTGGATTACATTGACAGATTTTCATATGTTGAACCATCTTTGCATTTCTGGGATAAAGCCTACTTGACTATGGTGGATAATTCTTTTGAGGTGTTCTTGGATTTGGTTTGCCCGTATTTTATTGAGTACTTTTGTATCAATTTTCATGAGGGAGATTGGTTTGTAATTCTCTTTCTTTGCTCCATATTTGTGTGGTTTGGTATCATATAAAGAGTTTGGCAATGTTTCTTCTGTTTCTATTCTGTGGAATATTTCAGGAATATTGGTATTCATTCTACTCTGAAATTCTGGTAGAATCCTGCACTGAAACCATCTTGCCCTGGGATTTTTGTTTTTGTTTTGTTTTGTTTTGGTTGGGAGTCTTTTGGTAACTACTTCTATTTCCATTGGAGTTATAGGTCTATTTAAATTATTTATCTGGTCTTGATTTAATTTGTGAATGTGATACATATGCAGAAAATTGTCTATTTCTTTTAGATTTTCCAATTTTGTGGAGTATAGGTTTTTTAAGTATGACTTGATTTTCTTGATTTCCTCATTGTCTGTTGTTATGTCTTTGTTTTCCTTTCTGATTTTGTTGATTTGGATATTCTCTCTCTGCCTTTTGGTTAGTTTGTATTAGGGTTTGTCTATCTTGTTGATTTTCTCAAAGAACTCTTAGTTTCGTGGATTCTTTATATTGTTCTCTTTGTTTCTGTTTTATTGATTTCAGCCCTCAATTTGATTATTCCCTGATGTCTACTTTTCCTGGGTGAGTTTGTTTTTTTATGTTCTAAGAGCTTTTATGTGTGCTGTTAAGTCACTAGTGTAATACTTCTCCAACTTCTTTATGTAGACATTTAGAGCTATAAACTTTCCTCTTAGTGCTGCTTTCATAGTGTCCCATAAGTTTGTGTATGTTGTACATTCATCTTAATTGAAATCTAGGAAGTCTTTAATTTCTTTCTTATTTCTTCCTTGACCCAGTGGTGATTCAGTTGAGCATTATTCAGTTTCCATGAGTTTGTAGGCTTCCTCTAATTTGTATTGCTAAATTCTAACTTAATTTAAGCCATGGTGGTCTGTTAAAATATAGGAGGTTATTCCAACTTTTTTGTATCTGTTGAGATTTGCTTTGTGACTGAGTATATGGTAAATTTTAAAGTAGGTTCCATAGGGTGCTGAGAAGGAGGTATATTCCTTTGTGCTTGGTTGGAATGTTCTGTAGATGTCTATTTGAGTCATAGCATCTCTTAGATTCCTTATTTATCTGTTAAGCTTCTGTCTGTCAGACTTGTCCATTGATGAGAGGGGATGTTGAACTCTCACACTAATAGTGTTTGGGGTTTGCTGTGCAATTTAAGTTTTAGTAATGTTTCTTTTATGCCTTCTTATTTGGGGCATAAATGTTCAGAACTGAGACTTCATCTTAATGGATTTTTCCTGTTATGAATATGTAATATCCTTCCTGATCTCCTTTGATTGATTTTATTTTGAAGTCTATTTTGTTAGATATTAGGATAGCTATACCAGCTTGCTTCTTAAATCCATTTGATTGGAAAATCTTTTCCCAACCCTTTACTCTAAGGTACTGTCTGTCTTTGACATTGAGGTGTGTTTTTTGTATGTAGTAGAAGGATGGATTTTGTTTTCTTATCCGTTCTGCTATCCTGTGTCTTTTTATATGCAAGCTGAGTCCATTGATATTAAGGGATATTAATGACTGGTGATTGTTAATTCCTGTTAATTTTTGATGGTAGTGTGTGTGTATATGTTTCCCTTCTTTGGTATTTGTTGATGTGGGATTATCTATTGCCTGTGTTTTCATGGATCTGTAAGACCAGCTCCTTCACATTCTTCATCAGATCATAGATGGGGTGGATATTGGGGCAGGTCAACTCATAGCCTTGGTTCTGGGCCTTGGTAACAGCAGGGTTGGTCAGTTGGTGGGCTAGGTGTACCCCATCCTTACTATCAGGGTAAGTTCTCCACCATTGCCTGGTTAGTTCACCCTATGAATCAAGGGGCAAGGAGAAGGGGGCAGTTCTGCTTTCATGCTCTGAGGGCTGGCTAACCCATACCTTCACCACCAAGGCCAACTCTACTGTGTTGCCCAGGCAAAGTAAAAGGACCACTCACCTGAGTACTGCAGCTGGTGAGGAGCAGATAGCTCTCCTGCTCTCATGACCTCAGGGTCAGCTCTCCCAACTGCCACAAGCAGTGAGGGGAAGGCAGACATCTCTTCCTTGCTCACAATACCTTATGGAAGATTAATGGTGGGGCCAGATCTCCTATGCTTATGTTCTTGGGTCCAGCTCACCCAGGCCCACATCAACAGGACCAGCTCTACTGTGCTACCTAAGAGACATGCAAGGCCTGCTTTCACAAGTTCTGCATCTGCTAAGAGGGTAGTTCAGCTCCCTTGACTGCTGCAGGTCAAAGGAGGGAAGGCCTCCTTCCCTCACCCTCACCACCACAAGGGAAAGGAGTGGGTGAAGTAAGATCTCCCATTATCGTGTCCTCAGAGACAGCTAGCCCATGGTCCTGCAAGCAGGGTCAGTGTATTGTGCTGCCCAGGTGAGGTGTAGGACCCACTCTCCAGAGTGTTGCATCTGGTGAGGGGTAGGGCCAGTTCTCCCTAGTGTTGCAGCTAGTGAGGGGGCTAGGCCTATTCTTTTTTTAAAAAAATTTAAAAATTTATTCATTTTACATACCAACCACAGATCCCCCTTTCATCCCTCCTCCCGCTCCTACTTGAGTTCCAACGAGCTTGGTTCAGCCATCTCTGCAGACCTCCCCATCATAATAATTTTATTATTCATTTTACATACCAACCACAGATTCTCCTCTCATCCCTCCTCCCACTCCCTCCACCCCACCTCCCCCTCCTCCAACAGGGTAAGTTCTCCCATGGGGGCCAGCTAAGTCTGGTACATTCAGTTGAGGCAGGACCAAGCACCTCCCGATGCATCAACTCAGAGCAATGTGTCCAACCATAGGTAATGGGATTCAGAAACCAGCTCATGCTACTGTTTGTCCAGGGATAGATACTGAACACACTGTTAGGGACCCCTCATACAGACCAAGCTACACAACTGTCTCCCATATGCAGAGGACCTAGTCTAGTCCCATGCATGTTCCATAACTGTCAGTCTAAGGTTTGTGAATTCCTTTGAGCTTGGTTCAGTTCTCTCTGCAGATCTCCCCATCATGATCTTGACGCCCCCCCCCCCCCTGCTCATAAAATCCCTCTTCTCTCTCTTTGACTGGACTTCTGGAACTTGCAATCTGATTACCAGGGTAGACCAGTTTAGTCACCCTCACCACTATTGCTAGTCTTCTAATCTGGGGTTATCCTTGTGGGCTCCTGGGAATTTCCCTAGTACTAGGCTTCTCCCTTCCCTCAATATGTCTCCCTCTATCAAGATATCTCTTTCATTGGGAATATTTCTTCTATGGTTTTGTTGAAAATATATTCTGTGCTTTTGAGCTGGTATTCTTCTCCTTCTATCCCTATTATTCTTAGGGTTTGGTCTTTTCATGGTGTCCCAGATTTCTGTACATCTTGTGTTATGGCTTTGTTGGCTTTAATGGGATTTTTTAAATGTTTTCTTTGACCAGATAGAATGCTTTTGTCTGGAGCTGGTCCTTGCCTTTGATACTTGCTAAAGGAGACAATTACAGAAGGCAGACATCTGATTCTAATGTTAAAAGGAAAAAAACAAAAAGCCTGGAACGCGGCGGTGATGTCCGCGAGCCAGGCGAACGCCGCGGCGGTAGCGGCCGGGCCTCGCGCGTGGCTGGGCGGCCTGGGCTGCGGCCTCCCCGCCGGTCCCTGGGAGCGGGCGCGCGGCGGGCGCGGGAGCAGTGGCGGAGGCCCCGGCGCGTCCTTCTGCCCCGCAGCCTGAGCCCGGGCGGCTGGAGGGCTCCGCTGCCCGAGGATGGGAATTCTCTTCACCCGGATCTGGAGGCTGTTCAATCACCAGAAGCACAAAGTTATCCTTGTTGGGCTGAATAATGCAGGGAAAACTACCATCCTTTACCAGTTTTCCATGAATGAAGTTGTACATACATCCCCTACAATAGGAAGTAATGTGGACGAGATTGTGGTTAATAATACACGTTTCCTGATGTGGGATATTGGAGGTCAAGAATCGCTTCGATCTTCCTGGAACACTTACTATACTAACACTGAGTTTGTAATAGTTGTTGTGGACAGCACAGACAGAGAAAGAATTTCAGTAACTAGAGAAGAGTTCTACAAAATGCTGGCCCACGAGGACCAGCTGGATTGCTGATTTTTGCTAATAAACAAGATGTTAAAGAATGCATGACAGTAGCAGAGATCTCCCAGTTTTTGAAGCTAACGTCTATAAAAGACCACCAGTGGCATATCCAAGCATGCTGCGCTCTTACTGGCGAGGGGTTATGCCAAGGACTCGAGTGGATGATGTCACGGCTGAAGATCAGATGATCTCTACTGACCTCTTCTCACAGACTCTGTATCAACCAAGTGCTGGACTTTACCTGCAAGCTGCAAAAAAAAAAAAAAAAAAAAAAAAAAAAAAAAAAAAACGGTTGAGATATATTTATAATAAACTGATTTAAGTGTTTTTCTACAAGAAGGAAAATGAAGACCACTCATTTGAAAACAAAGATGAACGTCACCGCCCAGTTTGCTCTCATTCCTGCCGAAGTGCGTCAAAGCTGTGACTGACATTTCTCACGATGAATCCTCTCCGGATGTGGGATGTGGTAGAGCTGTGGCGAGTACGAAGGGAGAGGAAGACATTTGAACTGTAGAGCTTTATTGTCCGAGTGCTTTGCCCTTCCCACCCCACCCCAAGTTGAATGTTCCCTTCTCATTACGTTGAATCAAATACAAATCAGCACAGATACCGTTCCCAGTTTTTAAAAATGTAATATTATGGAAAGTATTTTGCTTAAAGTTGAATATGTATTGTGTATATACCTCAAGTTCAGGTTAATGGCTTTGATTTGTGTTCTAAAGAAAAGCAGATAATACAATAATAACCTTAGTTATTATTACCCTAATGTTATTCAGTACCAACGTTAGTGTTAAGGGTCATTTTTGTACTTTCCCTTCTGTTCTCTGTATTGTTCTAACAAGCCAGCCCTGACCTAGAATTGTTGAGCTGCTCCTTAAAAACAAAACAGGAAAAAGCTTGACATTGTATACCAATTTTTCTTGCTCAGTAATTGAGATGGACAAATGTAACACAAGTGAGTAGAGTGTCTGCTAGACTCCTGGCCAGGAGTGACTGGGCAGAATTACAGACAGAGCAGTTACCAGACTTTCCCTTCTGTTGATCCTATGCCAACTCAGCTACTAATCATTCATAAGTTGTGATTAAAACTACCAGGTCATTTTTAATTGAAAATCATGGTGTGAAATATATCTGCCCAAAGAGGAAACATTCTATAAATAATAATAATTAATTTAGCTGCAGCTTTTTAGGTATAACATGACAAACAGCTAAAAATGAATTTGAGAGTAAGCATAAGGCATAGTTTTCAGTGAACATTGATAATTTCTCAATTTGCAGATTTATTTATTTCTGTAGGTTTTCTTAACATGTTCTTCTACTGCATAAAATACCTTGTTTAATAGTTAGGAAATCTAAATACTCTGAATGCTTTCGAGAATTTGATTGAAAATTTGACATGTTACATTATTTGTACTAGAAGTAATTTGATCCAAAACACCTTTTATATTTGCTGGGTTTTTTTTAATTTATCTAAAAGTTGGAGGTATTTCTGTCATAACTATAAACAAAATTACCATGTGTTTTAACATATTCTTGGTGACTCTATATGCCTTTTGTGCCCTGGAAATTTGAAGGTTAGTCAAAACTGTCAAGATTTAGGATATTCAAAAAAAAATTAACTAGTTTTAGTATCAGACTTTAAAATTTCCTGAAGATTTTGATAAGATATAGAAGTCCACATTACAAGCATTAATGGAGCTTTGAAAAATCTTTCATTAAATGTGAGACACTTAACTGTCTAAACCCATCGGGTGCGGATGAGTGTTAACAGGGATGCTTTGTGTTTGAGACCTGCTGTAAGCCTCCCAGTACACTCTCAGCATTTAATGTTTGCCCACCTGCTCTGAGAAAATCAGCCCTCAATCACTGGGCTTTGTAGTGCTAAGTTCTAGTCATACGTTCTAATACTCCAAATCACGATGAGAAGTTTCCTCTGGTGTATTAGAAAATCCCCTTAAAGACTCACATCTACTCCGTAGTTTGTTAAAGACAAACAGCCTCTAATGGAGCCCTTCCCACCCCTCCAGAGCCCAGACCTACAGCTGGCTAAAAAGCTAAATTTTTATTTTTTAATTTGAACAATCATGTGCATAGTTGCTTGGATCACTGTTACATCAGTTCAACACATACCAGCACATTCTGATGTTGCCAGGGTATTGGCTAAAATTTATTTCTTAGTTGGATGTTTAAAGTGTTTGCTCCATTGTTAAGGTTGGCATAGTATAGGCAGTTACTGACATGTCATAAGAAAGCATGAAACTTTACCACTTTTACAAAATATGAGGTTTTTGGTTTTTAACCCTTTTAAACTAAGCATCAAAAAATATGATTCTTGTGTATTTGTACATAAAAACAAAATTATAACTGAGTAAAGAGATTTAATATATGAAAATATCAAAACTGTCAAACAGTATTAGGCCTAACTATGGCGGAGTACCCCCTTGACGTCATGCTGGCAGTTTACATGTCATGGGGCAGAACTCAGCAAGCCCTGTGGTTTCAGATGTTAATATGCGACTTCTGGGTGTAAACAAACATCTCATTTAACCTCACTGTGCTCAGCTCTGAAAAGAACAAAGATTTACACCTCTGTACATGTGAATAGATTTAAGTGTCCCGTTTTGATACTAATTTTGAAAGTTGTTTAACTTCTCTTGATATCTTGGTAAAAGTGGCCATAAGATAAATCATTTGGATATATTTGATTTTGTCATAACATTTATAAAGTGTATGTTTCCCATTATATTGAGAGTTTTATTTTAAAAATTCAGTTTCCCTTATATTTCTAGCACACCTTGGCCATCATAGTAGACAAAGAATACAGAGAAGACAAGTAGGCTGGGCAGTGGGGAATGAGTATTCATTTTCTTGTGACATTTTGCCTTAAGAATAAAAAGGTGCATTAGCACTGCTGGTTGGCATTTTGAATGCAGGTGGTAAACCTAGTCTTACATAAGCATAGCATGAGGTAGAAGGAATAAGAGTTTGTTTCCTGGCCTTGAAGAAGTGCCTCATAGGTAGTCACAGGAAGTCGCAGGTAAGTGTGGGGAGTGTGAGGACAGGCAAGAGGTCCCTAAGGTGTCTTTTCCTTTTGTCTGAGTGTATAGTATTAAGAAGCCGAGAAGAGAGACAGTATTGGTCCTCTCTTACAGGCACTTTATATTTCTTGCTGTAACTGCAGCAATCACATACAGTACAGACAACCTCAAAATCTGTTTATATTAGTGTAAATAAATTAAAATAAAAATCATAGCCAGCTGTCTAGTTTTTTCTGCAGGCATTTTTTGGGAATGCATCTATAGTCTGTTCTACTTTGTTAATAGGGGATAACAGCACATCCTAGATCTTATGTGAACTTTGGGATCTTCTAATTGCCTTTGGTATCCTGGTATCATTCTCATTTTCAAGGCAAGGTAGAGAGGGTTTCTTTATACAGCAGACTTGACCACTTCGTTCTCCAAAAACAACGTGGAATTTCTTGTTCAGGAGCACCTTTCAGAGCTCAGCTAGCCCTTACTGTCCTAGATGTTTCCTCACCACCAATGAAGGTTGCTCATTTTCATCTAACGGGATCCTAAACTACCGGGAACCATTGTTCCCAGACCACTGGGTTTTCAGTAACAACTTTAATTCTGTTTGTTCACCTACCGTGACTTGACCCATTGCTGGGGACCTTTGCATCACCAGAGATTCTGAGTCTTATCAGGAGACTAGATTCAGACTGTGGTATAGAGATACCAGTAGAAGACTCATGTTATACTATATTTAGCCCCTTAATTTTACTTAATATTAACTTCTTACGCTGGCAGCTAGATTCAGAAAGAGAAGAAAAATACAGACTATTTCAGGTCCTTGAGCTATGATTTAGGACCAAAGGCCATTGCTACATTCACATTATCCTCATATAAACAAGATTGGTGATGTTTTGGAGAATACCAGTTCAGCTGGCTTAATATGGGGAAGGTTGACAAAACAAGACTGTATATAGGGTTGAACGTGAAGACAGCCTAAGTTGATTTCCCACATTCCATTTTTCCTCGTGTTTGCTTAAATAGCAAAGATCAGCATTAAACGTCTAAAGGAATTTGTAACTTGAGACCTGGTATTACAAAACAAACTACAAAACAAACTTGCTGAAACAAGCGTTAAAAGACAGCAAAATACGCAATACGTGGTGGTGTGAGTCTAATTCCAGCATTCAAAATATGAGACAGGAGAATTGCTGGGAGTACAAGGTCAACCTGGGCTGAATAGGATCAGCCACCAAGACTACACAGCAAAAGACTATCACAAAAAGGAAAGAAGGAAGAAAAACAGCCAGCAATCAACCATCATGTGTTTCTGTAGAATCAGATCTTATAGAAAATAAAGATTCAGGATGCTACTTAAAATACAACTTCTGTGCCACGTTCCTCAGCAGGTGCAATCATTGAAGACCATGATAGTGGAGTAAAGGAAAGAGCAGAATTTAGCACTCTGGATGCTTAATTTCTTGCACAGGTCCCTCTTCAGTTATAAGTCTCCAATAAATCAAGAAAGATTGGAGGTCACTCATTTACTGGTTTAATTTCCCTTCTCACTGACCAGTCAAGGCCAAACTGGAAGTTGTTGCAGGACTGTCTTCCCAGCACTGGGCAGCAGAGGCAGGATTAGGTATTCAAAGCAATTATCAATTACATAGCATTAGGCAAACCTAAGCTACAGGAGACATTGCTCTACTCAGAAATCAATAATCAACAGCACTTGAAAGAAAAGAAATGAAACTGGTAAAGACCTAGAAATATTAGAGAACAGAAACAAAGAGATAAGAGCAGTAATGAGCTTAAAGAAAATATTTAAAAAATGATACCAATAAGTTAGTTTTTAAAATGATAAAAATTATGTGTTTTTAAGATTAAAAAAACTTATCTATATTGACTTTGAAAGGAATAAAGCCTTCCCTGGTAGAGGGATGTCATTAATAAGTGACAGATAGATCTTGTTCTCATGCAATTTTGGCTGCTGAGTTCTGTAACTTGACACATAGAGTTACAGTCAGTGGCTTATTTCTTATACCTCTGAGCTGACGTTACTGTGTCAAGCAGAAAAATGTATTTGCAAAGGAGATTCCCTAATTGCAAATTCAATATTTATTGGCTCAAGATAACCTTCCCAAACTGTACACCCACACAATCTGTTCTGTGGTCATTCACATGACATGGATGAGAACATGCTGGGAAATTATAAAATCACTTCTGCTACCATAATCAAGTCCTTTTTCATAATGGTGACTCCAGAAGCTGGTTGCCTACTCTTCTCCCCCTGCAGTGTACACAATAAACTGTTCCTCCTATGTAGTCTGAAGCCAGAAACAATGCTCACACGTGAAACCTTTCCTGTGACTGCATTGGATACTCAACTACATGACTCAAGTGATAAATTTAGAACCCTGAGGTAGTACAGTCATTTAAGAATTTTGAAGGTATAGTGTAGAAGACAGAAAATCATTGTCCTGGAGAGCAACAGAATGGAAATCAAGGCCACTAGATCAATATATATAGAGCTTGTCTCAGAAATATTTTTCTAAACAGGATGTAAATGCAGTTGTTCTAGAACTAATATGCCTTCCCAGGGAGAAAATAGCTTCACACACTTGGGAAATTAATAAAGAAAAATACATTTAATGATAGTATACATCCATCTCTGGCAAATGCTCAAAGAGGAGACAGCCTAGA